>NW_021963069.1:0-107389 GCF_901765095.1 Microcaecilia unicolor | reverse complement strand
AGAATTAAGAGAGATAATGGGGAAACCTGAGATACAGCCCATTTAAGTACTCTAGGATGGAATACTTCCGAATCCATTTTAATTCTAGAAAAGCATCCCTTAAAAAGAAAGCTTAGATGATTCTGGCACTTGGCCAGTTAACCCTAGCTCACTCATGCAATTAAGCAGCAAAATATCAACAAAATCAAATGCAAAGGAAAGATCAAACTTCATTAATATGGCTTCTCCACCCTTATCCACTATCATCGACTGCACTTATGAAGCAATGTTAAAATCACCATCTCCATACTACGGTGGCTCCTAAAACTAGATTGAACCAAATCCAAAAAGTTAAAATTATCTAGATGATCTCACCTTGCATGTCCACCACAGCCTCTAATAATTTGGCCACAAAAGGAATATTGGCAATTGGTCTACAGTTCTTTCATTCACTAACGTTTAAGGCTCGCTTACGTTTTTCGCATGCACTAAAAACAGGCATGCGCTAAACATTAGAGATGCCCAAAGGAATGCATTGGTGTCTCTAATGTTTAGCGCGCGCCTATTTTTAGCACGTGCTAAAAACATAAGCGCACCTTAGTAAACGACCTTAATGATGGCTCCTTCAGTAATAGGGATAGCACTATATCTTGCAGTGAAATAGGATAATATCCATCCAACGAAGATTTATTTGTCAAAGTAGTCAACCAACTCACTACCTGTTCTGAACCCTTCTTAATAATCTAGCAGGTCAAAAATCTAGATAACATTAGATTCAAATGTGAATTTAGAGGCCCAGATCAATGAGATGCTGAATTATTTTTTTAAGCTTTCTTTGGACTAGGCATTTATGAAACTTCTTAAGTGGATTAGAACCAATGAAATTGGTGTTCACTGTTGTTACAAGGCTTGATCACTGTAATGCTCTCAGTCAAGTTGTTTAATAGGCACCAGATTGTTCATAATGCCTCTCATTCCATAGGTGGAACTAAGTTGAGGGACCATACTACTCCAGTACTACCCATTCAAAACACTGAATCTGACCTTTAAGGCCTTTATATGGGAGAGGGCCAGAACATTTTAGGACCTAATTATGATTCCTCATGGACAGAGGTCAGCAAACTATGGCTTACTGGTCACCCCAATGTGAGGACTAGAAGATGAGTCAATTTCAGTGCCCTAACTATGAAACATCCTGCTGAAGGAATCCCAGAAGATTAGAGTGAGCCCTGAAAACCTGGCTTTTTTGCCAGGCCTTCTAGCATATCAAATGATTCACTGATAATTGAATCACAATAATTGCAGACCATCTTAGTCTCTATTGGTGGTAACAATAATACATGCTTACTGTGCTGGAAAATGCACTACCGCAGGGCAAACTCGGGCATCCTGTGGCAATTTTGGCATCAGCACACACTTCCCATGCACTAAAAAATACTTTTTATTTTTTAGCACTGGGGGTGTGTTTGTGGGTCAGGGTGTAGGCATGCCCAAAACTAATCTGTTAGCACAGCTACATTGAAATGGACCAACCAATTAGCACATGGTTAGCGTATGAGTCTTTCCCGCCTACAAAATACGTGTTGGTAAAGGCTCACGTGCTAATTGGGAAATTAGCACATGGCCATTAATGGGAGAAACAGGAAATGCTGTCATTTTACAGTCATGCTAAAAGTGGCCTCAGTGCGTGGGGAAATCCACGCACTAGTCACAGCGCAGGCCACCTTTTAGTGCAGCTTAGTAAAAGGGCCCCTAAATTTGGTTCTCTCTAAATTTTCGTTTTGTGACTGCCTAGGCGATTGCATTAGTTTCTAGCTTTCTGTCCATTTTACTATTTTGAGGTTACACAGATCAGATTCTTGCCTTTTACGAGCTACTTTATTTTGTTTATGCTCTTGAAATACTTTTTTTTTTATGTAAATGCCAATCACTTTTAGTGATGTACCTTGTCTTGGACATCTAGGTAAAAAGCTGTCAGCAAAATAAAGTTTTGCTGTTGTATTTCATTTCTGCAGTAGACTATAAATCACTTACGTGCCTTTTTACAAAGCGGCGGTAAGCCCAACGCAGGCTTACTGCATGCTAATCTGAAGTTACCACCAGCCCGATGTGGGCGTTGGTGGTAGTTCCAGCCCAGCGTGTGCCATTTCCCGTGCTAGCATAAATATTAAAAAAATATTTCCGCAGGTGCTAACCCAACAGTAATCAGGCAGCACAGCAAGCTACCCGGTTACTGCCGGGCTAGCACGGGAGCCCTTAATGCCACCTCAATGAATGGCGTTAAGTGCTCCCCCCACATGGCCATGCAGCAAGTGCAATCTTACCGCATGGCCACACATTTTTTGGCCTTTTTACCCACTGTGGTAAAAAGGGCCGCAGCGTGCAGCAAAAATGGCCCCCACCGCTAGCACAGGGCCCTTTTCACCACAGTTTAGTAAAAGGACCCCTTATAATTTTACTGTGTCGTATTTTAACATTAGGATTTATGTATTGTACTTGTCAACTGATTTTAAGATTAAAGTTACAAATAAATAGATAGATATAGGTGCCGATATTCAGATGGCTTAATCTAGATATTCAATGCCAGGCTGTTTCTGGTGACTGACACTGAATATCTGGGTTATTTTTGGCCGGTTTGAAGATATCCGGCTAAGTCGATATTCAGAGTTAGCCGGTTATCCTCAAACCGGACCAAAAGATATTCCAGCATTTGATGTGGCCAAATATGGCCGCTAAACCCAATTGATGGATAGCCCGTTATATCATACAATATAACCAGCTATCCGCTAGCCAATATCCAGGGATATTCAGTAGAGGATTAAGCTGGCTATCCTCCGCTGAATATCAGTGACTAGCTGGTTAAGCACTATTTAACCAGTCAGCAGCCATTCTGACCGGTAAAATAATGCTGAGTATCAGGCAGATAGATTATTTTCCAACCATATGTAGCTGGAAACATATCTGTAGTAAGAAAAACACACTGGTCCTTTACAAATACAGCCATAAAATAGCCAGATAGCAAAGTTAATGAACGGTGCCCAGAGATGCATGTATCTCGTAAATAATTTATTACATGCCCACAAAAGAAGCCGATGTTTCATTATGTCAGTGGTTCCCAATCCTGGTCCTGGAGGCACCCCAGCCAGTCAGGTTTTCAGGTTATCCACAATAAATATTCATAGTCTAATCAACAACCGTTGTAAATTATTTTAATCTTTATTATATCTTTAATACATTTTAGTATACCACATTATCTAACAAACATTGCCTAAAATCCCCCATATTATCCAAACATTCATCCATTCACACTTATATTCATAAAATAAATATTCATGAGAAACATTTGCATG
Source organism: Microcaecilia unicolor (assembly GCF_901765095.1). Classification (NCBI taxonomy): domain Eukaryota; kingdom Metazoa; phylum Chordata; class Amphibia; order Gymnophiona; family Siphonopidae; genus Microcaecilia; species Microcaecilia unicolor. The sequence continues at coordinate 104,060 of NW_021963069.1, read as the reverse complement.
CACTGCCTCCACTGTATGCAAATCTCTCTCATGCATATTCATTTGTGGATATCCTGAAAACCTGACTGGCTGGGTGCCTCAAGGACCAGGTTTGGGAGCCACTGCATTAGGTGAACAGTTCAGCAGTGCCCCCCCCCCCCCCCCCCAATTAGATTAGTCCAAAAAGTCTTGTTTCCTTTCTGAACAGCTTAAACATCCATTATGCACTTTGGAAACTGCCAGTGAATCTGTTGATTTTGTTGCACCTCTAAAAAATATACAGTCATTCCTACCAACACAAACATCAGAACTGGGTTAAACCTTTATTTGTTTCATTTTTTATTTCTGCATAAATTAGCAGAGTGAGAAACAAGCTGTAGGCTCTCTGTTCATTACAATTAAGATGTACTCATCCTTCTCCGCTTGTAAGCTGTTCCTTTTTGTGCATGGATTTTACATGAATAACGTAAATGTAGCATGAAGGAGAAAGAATCAATAAGAATTGTAAGCCACTCTGAACCCAAACTTGTTTTTGGATAATTGTGGAATACAAGAAGGCATAAGTAAATAAATAAATAAAACACAAACCTTGTAAATATGGTGGAGTGCTTTTTCAAAAAGCTCTGCTTCCTTTTTCTTCTCTCATCCTGTGCTACCCTCCATTCCACCCCCTCATCTCAAACACTACTGCCTGGACAGCAAATAAAACTTCAGGGCCTACTGCAGGGTTCCTGGCTTTTCACCACAGACCATTTACCATTTCCTTTCAGTGAGGAGAAGCCCAGAGAACCACACTAGCTACAAAAGAAACACAAGCAAACAAATGCTGTTGTTTAGAGATCTAATAACTACTACTACTATAAATCACTTCTATAGCGCTACCAGTCGTACGCAGCGCTTTACAATTGAACATGAAGAAAGACAGTCCCTGCTCAAAAGAGCTTACAATCTAAATCAGGACAAACAGACAGGATCAATAAGGATAAGGGAAGGAAAGACAGAAGGACACAAGGATAAGATAAAAGTAACACAAAGAACTACTAAAATGAAATGAAAAGTACTGCTTATATTCCTGGGGGAATTTTGCACAAAACCTCCCCCTGAAAATTCTGCACGCAATGTTTGAAAATTCTGAAAACTTCTGCGCACTTTCCAGATTCTATACAGCATGACCGAAATTGTGAGCGTAAATCCATTCGTATTCTGAAATGAATTACTTAACAAGCCCATCAGTGCCGATAATTGCCACTTAAGCAATTATTAATACTAATTAACATTAATTAGAATCTACGCACTCAACTTGCTAGGTGTATTCTGTAAGGTGGTGCGCATAAATTCTAAACTGTGCTGCCAAAAGGGGGTGTGGCCATTGGCAGATCGTAGATGTTCTAAAACTCTATGCGCACGGTTATAGAATACACCTGTTCCGCGCCTAACTTAAGCGCCAGTATTTACACTAAGTTTTACTTGGCATAAATGGACACGCCTAGAGCTAGGCACAGGCATGGCTGCTAGGCGTATTCTATAAACCGGCTAGGTGTATTCTATGAAGTGCACCTAAATCTAGGCGTGGTTGTTACACAATATGCCTAGGCGGAAATATTTTCGGTATCAATTTTTCAGGTGCCATATATAGAATCTATGTAGAATTCCCCCATTACAAGGGCTGGCATTTCCCCCCCCCCCCCCCCCCCCCCACCAACACTATCACCACAGCAGTTTCCCATGCACCTTCCTGCAGACCTCCATCCTATTCTCATGACACACACACATCTCATTCACCTTTTCCAGCCCCCCCCCCCACTCCATCCATCTTTTTTAGCCCCCTCCCTCCCTGCACAATCACTGCTTCAGCACAGCAAGCGGAGGAGCTGCACATTGGGTTGCTTCCTGCTCCTCTGCCATCCTGGGCTCCTCTGTTCCTTTCAGATTCCCAGGCCTCTGTACAGCTGTGCGGCTTAAAGGAATCACCAGGGACCAAGGTGGCAGAGGAGAAAGCAGCCTGACCTAAGCCTGTGCAGCTCCTTCTCTTGCCGTGCTGGAGCAGTGAGCGTGCAGGGAGGGAAGGACGGAAGGAGGCAGCCGGAAAACAGACTGCACAGAATTCTGCGCAGTAAGCAGAGGTGGGGAATTCTGCATTGTGCAGTAGCGCAGAATTTCCTTAGGTCATTCAAAATTATCCTCTGAGATATGCAGGAAGAACAGGGTGGACCAAAAGAAAAGGCACTATTATGCTCATTTTCAAAGCACTTAGCCTCCCAAAGTTCCATAGAAACCTATGGAACTTAGCCTCCCAAAGTGCTTTGAAAATATGCCTCTAAGTGTCTTGCAGCAACCAAACAGAGCAACACCCAAGCAGACATTATGAAGTCCAAACAAAAGTCTTTATCAAACACAGTGGCGTAGCCAAGGGTGGGCCGGGGTGGGCCCAGGCCCACCCACTTTAGGTTCAGGCCCACCAAGTAGCAGCACAGCTATAATGTGGCTGGCAGGGACCCCAAGCCCCACCAGTCAAAATCTCCCAACGTTTGCTGCCAGTGAAAATCTGCTATTTAAAAGGTATACGGGGGAGAGGGGTTGTTTGAAAGACCATATGGCATGCAGGCAAGAGAGGGAGAAACCAAATCACTTGTAGGACAAGGCGGAGTTCTGCCCACCCACCTTGGGTCCAGGCCCATCCAAACTTGGGTGTCTGGCTACGCCCCTGATCAAACAAGTCCCAATGTGGCCACATTTCACCAAAAAGGCTACATCAGGGGTAATCATAAACAACTAACCAGGGTTACACAGGATTCGCCCTGGCAATGGAACTAAGCATCCAAGATGACTTGAATGTAGCTTCTTATCAACGGAGGGCAGAGCAACAGCTTCACATATGTTTAGTCTCATTGCCAGGGCAAATCCTTAGTTGTTTATATTTACCCCTGATGCAGCCTTATTGGCGAAAAATGGCCAAGTCGTGGCTTGTTTGAATAAAGACTTTTTTTGGACTTCACAGTATCTGCTTGGAAGAACAGGGTGGCCACCTCAACCAGAACAAGGAGATCTAGCCTTGCATTTTGTCCCCTTGTATACATGCATTTCTGATTTTGATTTCTCTAAGAAAGGTAGGACATACTTCCATGCATACAATGGACTAAAGCAGGACTGAAAGTAGCTACACACGTCTGCACTTGCTCTGAGCCTTGCACAAATGTCTCAGTAAATTTGACATAAGTATCACCTCACCCTAATCCCTAAGCTCATTGTGGGTGAAAATATGCACTAAGAGATCATAGAAGTATGCATCCACGAACACTCATTCAGTTTGTTTGGGTGCTTAAAAATTGCTTGCCCCTCTTGCCTCTGTCCTCACATTCCACTGCTCCAGGTCTGTCTTTGCACTCTCCTCCAGCTTGGCACCCATCTTTCATGCCACTTCCAAAGGCCCTGCAACTATGTTTAAAAATCTCCAATATTTCACAATCCATTCTCATAAACAATACATAAGCTGATGTCCCTAAGAAGTTACATTTACACCATATTTTCATAAATTATATCGATAGTATGAGGCCAAAATTACAATAATATCAGGCTGTTCAATTTGTATAATAAGAGATCAAGTTTAAGACGGAGAGGTTGAACTTTAAAATGATCTAGATCAGTGGTTTTCAACCCAGTCCTCAGGGAACACCTGACCAGTCGAATTTTCAGGATATCCACCATGAATATACATGAGGAAGATTTGCATACCAAGAAGGAAGCGCATACAGATCTCTCTCATGCATATAGTGGATATCCTAAAAACCCAACTGGTCTTCAGGTGGTCCCTGAAGACTGGATTGAAAACCGTTGATTCTAGATAACGGTGATATTCAGTCCCTTGCCAAATAATTTATACAATTAGTTTAAGCCTCCTGAATAGCAGGCCCAAACTAGAGAGATAGGGGTAATTGTATAAGGAGCAGCCTAGTTGTAGGCAAAAGGAAGGCACACAAATGGCAGTATGCTAGTCATTTGAATGCATAAATGGCCACTTACAGGATACCAACTAGAGGAGAAGTATGTGCCATGATTTGATGCCATGTACTTTGACAGTGGGCATGAAAGTGGAGCTTGGACAGAGTACACATTTGCACACATAAATTATAGAATTCTACCATTTGGGCACACATGTGCTAACATTGAGGAATGGCCATTTACGTCCACTATAAAGCTGATACTAGGGGGAAAGGGGATGGGGTTTGATATAGGGTATGATACATACCTGTAGCAGTTGTTCTCCGAGGACAGCAGGCTGATTGTTCTCACGACTGGGTTGACGTCCGCGGCAGCCCCCACCAACCGGAAGAAGCTTCGCGGGACGGTCGGCACGCAGGCCACGCCCACCGCGCATGCGCGGCCGCCTTCCCGCCCGTGCGCGACCGCTCCCGCCAGTTGAATGACAAGCAATAAAATATGAAACACACAACTCCAAAGGGGAGGAGGGAGGGTAGGTGAGAACAATCAGCCTGCTGTCCTCGGAGAACAACTGCTACAGGTATGTATCATACCCTTTCTCCGAGGACAAGCAGGCTGCTTGTTCTCACGACTGGGGTATCCCTAGCTCTCAGGCTCACTCAAAACAATAACCCAGGTCAATTGAACCTCGCAACGGCGAGGGTACAACAGAAATTGACCTACGAAGAACAACTAACTGAGAGTGCAGCCTGACCAGAATAAATTCGGGTCCTGGAGGGTGGAGTTGGATTTACACCCCAAACAGATTCTGCAACACCGACTGCCCGAACCGACTGTCGCGTCGGGTATCCTGCTGGAGGCAGTAATGAGATGTGAATGTGTGGACAGATGACCACGTCGCAGCCTTGCAGATCTCTTCAATAGTGGCTGACTTCAAGTGGGCCACCGACGCTGCCATGGCTCTGACACTATGAGCCGTGACATGGCCCTCTAGAGTCAGCCCAGCCTGGGCATAAGTGAAGGAAATGCAATCTGCTAGCCAATTGGAGATGGTGCGTTTCCCGACAGCGACCCCTAGCCTGTTAGGGTCGAAAGAAATAAACAATTGGGCGGACTGTCTGTTGGGCTGCGTCCGCTCCAAGTAGAAGGCCAATGCTCTCTTGCAGTCCAATGTGTGCAACTGACGTTCAGCAGGGCGGGTATGCGGCCTGGGGAAGAATGTTGGCAAGACAATTGACTGGTTAAGATGGAACTCCGACACCACCTTCGGCAGGAACTTTGGGTGAGTGCGGAGCACTACTCTGTTGTGATGAAATTTAGTATATGGAGCATGAGCTACTAGGGCTTGAAGCTCACTGACCCTACGAGCTGAAGTAACTGCCACCAAGAAAATGACCTTCCAGGTCAAGTACTTCAGATGGCAGGTATTCAGTGGCTCAAAAGGAGGTTTCATCAGCTGGGTGAGGACGACGTTGAGATCCCATGACACAGTAGGAGGCTTGATAGGGGGCTTTGACAAAAGCAAGCCTCTCATGAATCGAACGACTAAAGGCTCTCCAGAGATGGCTTTACCTTCCACACGATAATGGTAAGCACTAATCGCACTAAGGTGATTCCTTACTGAGTTGGTCTTGAGGCCAGACTCTGATAAGTGCAGAAGGTATTCAAGCAGGTTCTGTGCAGGGCAAGAACGAGGTTCTAGGGCCTTGCTCTCACACCAAACGACAAACCTCCTCCACTTGAAAAAGTAACTCTTTTTAGTGGAATCCTTCCTAGAGGCAAGCAAGACCCGGGAGACACCCTCAGACAGACCCAACGCAGCGAAGTCTACGCCCTCAACATCCAGGCCGTGAGAGCCAGGGATTGAAGGTTGGGGTGCAGCAACGCTCCGTCGTTCTGCGAAATGAGAGTCGGAAAACACTCCAATCTCCACGGTTCTTCGGAGGACAACTCCAGAAGAAGAGGGAACCAGATCTGACGGGGCCAAAAGGGCGCTATCAGAATCATGGTGCCGCGGTCTTGCTTGAGCTTCAGTAAGGTCTTCCCCACCAAAGGTATGGGAGGATAAGCATACAGGAGGCCGGTCCCCCAATGAAGGAGAAAGGCATCTGACGCTAGCCTGCCGTGTGTCTGAAGTCTGGAACAGAACAGAGGCAGCTTGTGGTTGGTCTGAGAGGCGAAAAGATCCACCGAGGGGGTGCCCCACTCTCGGAAGATCTTGCGTACCACTCTGGAATGGAGCGACCACTCGTGCGGTTGCATGACTCTGCTCAGTCTGTCGGCCAGACTGTTGTTTACCGCCTGCCAGGTACGTGGCTTGGAGAAGCATGCCGAACCGACACGCCCAACGCCACATACCGACGGCTTCCTGACACAGGGGGCGAGATCCGGTGCCCCCCTGCTTGTTGACGTAATACATTGCAACCTGATTGTCTGTCCGAATTTGGATAATTTGGCAGGACAGCCGATCTCTGAAAGCCTTCAGTGCGTTCCAGATCGCTCGGAGCTCCAGGAGGTTGATCTGCAGATCCTTTTCCTGGAGGGACCACAGACCCTGGGTGTGAAGCCCATCGACATGGGCTCCCCACCCCAGGCGAGATGCATCCGTCGTCAGCACTTTCGTGGGCTGCGGAATTTGGAATGGACGTCCCAGGGTCAAATTGGTCCGTATGGTCCACCAGAGCAGTGAAGTGCGGCAACTGGTGGAGAGGCGGATGACATCCTCTAGATTCCCGGTGGCTTGGAACCACTGGGAAGCTAGGGTCCATTGAGCAGATCTCATGTGAAGACGAGCCATGGGAGTCACATGAACTGTGGAGGCCATATGACCCAGAAGTCTCAACATCTGCCGAGCTGTGATCTGCTGAGACGCTCTGGTCTGCGAAGCCAGGGCCAAGAGATTGGTGGCCCTCGCTTCGGGAAGGTAGGCCTGAGCCGTCTGGGAATTCAGCAGCGCTCCTATGAATTCCAGAGACTGAGTTGGCTGGAGATGGGACTTTGGGTAATTTATCACAAACCCCAGCAGCTCCAGAAGTTGAATAGTGCACTGCATGGACCGGAGGGCTCCGGCCTCCGAGGTGTTCTTGACCAGCCAATCGTCGAGATATGGGAACACGTGCACTCCCAGCTTGCGTAGGTAGGCCGCTACCACCACGAGGCACTTTGTAAACACTCGTGGGGCAGAGGCGAGCCCAAAGGGCAGCACACAATACTGAAAGTGCCGTGCGCCCAGGCGGAATCTGAGATACTGTCTGTGAGCTGGCAGTATCGGGATGTGAGTGTATGCGTCCTTTAAATCCAGGGAACATAGCCAATCGTTTTTCTGAATCATTGGCAGAAGGGTGCCCAAGGAAAGCATCCTGAACTTTTCTTTGACCAGGAATTTGTTCAGGCCTCTCAGGTCTAGGATGGGACGCATCCCCCCTGTTTTCTTTTCCACAAGGAAGTACCTGGAATAGAATCCCTGCCCTTCCTGCCCGGGTGGTACGGGCTCGACCGCATTGGCGCTGAGAAGGGCGGAGAGTTCCTCTGCAAGTACCTGCTTGTGATGGGAGCTGAAAGACTGAGCTCCCGGAGGACAATTTGGAGGCAGGGAGGCCAAATTCAGGGCGTATCCGTACCGCACTATTTGGAGAACCCACTGGTCGGAGGTTATGAGAGGCCACCTTTGGTGAAAGAATTTTAACCTCCCTCCGACCGGCAGGTCGTCCGGTACGGACACTTGTAGGGCGGCTATGTTCCCATGGATCCAGTCAAAAGCCCGTCCCCGGCTTTTGCTGTGGAGGCGCAGGGGGCTGCTTAGGCGCACGCTGTTGACGGGAACGAGCGCGCTGGGGCTGTCCCTGTGCCTGACGAGGCCTTCGGGCCGGCTGGTTGTACCTACGCTTCGCAAAAGAATAGGGTGCAGCCTGCCGAGCCCGGGAAAAACGCCCGCCCGCGGGGGCGGGTGCTGAAGGCGCCCGGTGGGAGAGCTTGTCGAGAGCGGTTTCCCGCTGATGCAGTTGGTCAACCATCTGCTCGACCTTCTCGCCAAAAATATTATCCCCCCGGCAAGGGACGTCAGCCAGTCTCTGCTGGGTACGGTTGTCCAGGTCAGAGGCACGCAGCCATGAGAGCCTGCGCATCACTATACCTTGGGCCGCAGCACGAGATGCCACGTCACAGGTGTCAAAAATCCCCCTGGACAGGAACTTTCTGCACGCCTTCAGCTGCCTGACCACCTCCTGATAAGGCCTGGACTGCTCCGGCGGGAGCTTATCGACCAGGTCCGCCAGCTGTTGCACATTGGTCCGCATGTGGATGCTCATATAGAGCAGGTAAGATTGGATGCGGGTCACGAGCATGGAGGATTGGTAGGCCTTCCTCCCAAATGAGTCCAGAGTGCGAGACTCCCGCCCCGGGGGCGCCGAGGCGGTATCCCTCGAACTCCGTGCCCTCTTGAGAGCAGAATCCACGACCGCTGAGTCATGGGGCAACTGGGGCCGCATGAGCTCTGGGTCAGAGTGGATCCTGTACTGGGACTCTGCTTTCTTGGGAATGGTGGGGTTAGTTAGTGGTCGCACCCAGTTCCGAAGCAGCGTCTCCTTCAGGACATTGTGCAGCGGTACCGTGGAGTACTCTCTAGGTGGTGATGGATAGTCGAGGACCTCGAGCATCTCGGCCCTCGGCTCTTCCACAGAGACCACGGGAAAGGGAATGCTTATAGACATATCCCGCACAAAGGAGGCAAAGGAGAGACTCTCAGGAGGTGAGAGCTTCCTCTCCGGTGACGGCGTGGGGTCCGAGGGAAGGCCCGTAGACTCCTCTGAGGAGAAATATCTCGGGTCCTCCTCTTCCCCCCACGAGTCCTCATCCTCGGTATCGGACATTAGCTCATGTAGCTGAGTCCGGTACCGGGCCCGGCTCGACGTCGAGGCACCAAGGTCTCGGTGTCGTCGAGCGGTGGACTCCCGCGCCGGCGGGGACGGAGCTCCCTCCATCGACGGGGACTCCACCTGCGTGGCGGTCGAGACCGGCACCGCAAGCGGCGGCGGTGTCGACAGCCCCGGCGCCGGGCTAGAGCTCGCCGGCGCCACAGTCATCGGCGCCGGGGGCGCAAGCACCCCCGACGCCGGCACAGCCTGGCGCATCAGCCCTTCCAGGATCCCCGGAAGGATGGCTCTGAGGCACTCGTCCAGGCCCGCTGCCGGGAAAGGCGGTGGGGCCGGTAAGGGTGTCGGTGCCAGAAGCTGCTGGGGGCCAGGAGACGGCACCGAGGTGCCGGAACCCCGACGCGTCGGTACCCTCCACCACCGACGGAGATCTCTCCTCTCTGCGATGACGCTTCGGCGTCGACTCCTCTTCAGGGTGCACCGAGGGCTCCCGGTGACGGCGCTTCTTATCTTTTTTCCGGTGCACGTCACCGGCGCCGGAGGGCATGGAGGAGGAGGAGGTCGATCCCCCTCGGTCTCGAGGTACCGGGTCCGACAGGGTTTGGTCCCGTGGCTCACGAGTTGAGGGAGTGACCGGGGCTGACTGCCCACGCGGCCTCTCAACCCCACTCTCACCGGCGGACCGGCGGGCCGACGGGACCTGTTCTCCTGGGGTCGCTGCCATCGGTGCCGATGTTTCGGGCATCGATACCGGTACCGAAGAACCGGCCTTCGATACCGATGCCGTCGAGGTCGACGTCGAGGGGCCGGCGCAAGTTCCAAAAAGACGGTCCCGCAGAACTTGCCTCGCAACCTGAGTCCGTTTCCGGAGACCGAGACACAAAGCGCACGACTTGAAATTGTGCTCCGGCCCGAGGCACTGGAGGCACCAAGCGTGGGTGTCGGTCTGCGAGATCGGCCAGCCGCAGCGACCACACTTTTTAAATCCACTCGGGACCTTCGAGGACATCGACGGAAAAATCGCGTCGGCGAAGTCAAAGTCGGCAATGGTGGCTAAAATCACACCACGAAAAAATCAACCGACCGAGCGGCCACTAGGCCGCAACGTGGCGTCCCCGCTAGAAAGCGAGGGAAAAAGGGGAGCGCGTGCTCCACACGCGCAAAAAATTTCTTTTTTTTTTTTTTTTTCTTTAAAACAATACAACAAAAACAGAGGAAACCGAACGGTCCAAGCGACGATCCGCGTAAACGCGGTCGAAAATCCGGCGGCTGAACAGAGAGAGAGGCAAACGCACCACTCTCTCAGTCGCGGAAAAAAAGTAACTGGCGGGAGCGGTCGCGCACGGGCGGGAAGGCGGCCGCGTATGCGCGGTGGGCGTGGCCTGCGTGCCGACCGTCCCGCGAAGCTTCTTCCGGTTGGTGGGGGCTGCCGCGGACGTCAACCCAGTCGTGAGAACAAGCAGCCTGCTTGTCCTCGGAGAAACTTCCTTTCTGTGGGTACAATCAAAGTGGTTTCTGTAAGGGGGTGGGCGGCGAAAGTTGGTGCGTTGGCACAGTGGCGGTTTGAGTGTGTGTGTGGAGGGGGGGTGCAGTAGCTGCGGCAGTGGCCCAAGTCGGGGGGGGGGGCAGTGGTCCAGGTCCTGCCCCGGGTGGGTTTCTCGGCAGCCCCTGTATACGTGCTCTGTTCTAGTGCCAGCATGATGACCACACTATCCATATATTATCAATATTCAATCATATTGGCCTAGTACTTAGTTGGTTTCATGCTTATCTGATACATAAAGTACTGAACAATGATGCTCCTCTCGCCATCACCACCTCATACTGACCGGCTCACTGTCTTTGGCCTGTTGATAAATTGATGCTCAATGCTGCATCTTTTCGTCACATCAGACTCAAATATCACTCTTCAATATTTTACATAGAAGGTAGCATATTATGGAACATGCTCTCTTTGGATATTCATTAAACTGCCTCTGTTACGAAGTTTAGAAAGCAATTTAAAGCTTGTTTGTGCAAGCCTTTTCATTTTGACTGATTTGCTGCTTCTATAATTGTTTATTCATGCCATTAGAGCTGAGCTTTTAACTATTTTCATTTTGTTTGATCATTCTTATTTGAAATCATTCTGTTGTTTTCAGGTTTTATTATGTTTATGTTTTATTGAAACCCACCTAGAATAGTAGGAAAGCACAGGATAGAATTTTTAAAAAATAAATAAATAAATAAAATAAATATTCGGCGCCATTACCCATGAAGCAGTGGTTCTCAATCTTTCTTCTGTTGTGACACACCTAACAGACCTGTCTTGTATGTGACACACCGAACACTAAAATTCACAGTTGAACAAAGCATGCCTAAATACTTATTTGTATAATTATACGTTTATTATGAATTTGAACTGGATGAGGGGCGTGCGCGAGATGTAATCTACTTGGACTTCAGCAAAGCCTTTGATACGGTCCCCCACAGAAGACTCGTGAATAAGCTGAAAGGGTTGAACTTAGGCCCGAAAGTGGTGAACTGGATAAGAAACTGGTTGACCAACAGGTGGCAGAGGATGGTGGTAAACGGAATCCGCTCAGAGGAAAGGAAGGTGAGCAGTGGAGTTCCTCAGGGGTCGGTGCTGGGGCCTATTCTGTTTAATATATTTGTGGGAGATATTGCTGAAGGGTTGGAAGGAAAGATGTGCCTTTTTGCGGATGACACGAAAATAGCCAATAGAGTGGATACCCTGGAGGGAGTAGAAACGATGAGAAGGGATCTCCGAACGTTAGAAGAATGGTCAAGGGTCTGGCAGTTAAAATTTAATGTTAGCACTTTCCTGTCTCTGGGGTAGCTAATTCTTCTGGTTTCTCTTTTACTTGCGTATTAAAGCTAGAAGAAACTGTTTACTTCCTATTTTCTTTTTCTGTCTTTTTTATTATGCTCTTATAGTGAACTTCTCTCTACTCTGTGTTCTGATATTGTTATTAATATATTGGTAATATGATAGTGCTCAGTAATACCATATTACTGCGGCTAGGATGCTCTTAGCAATATATTTTATTCAACATCACAGCACTATAGCCCTCCCTGCCTCATTATACTTTCACGATTTTGTATCTTTCCTTTTTCAATGTTAGTCTTGCGAGGGGGCGATGTTCCATCCCAGGTACGCTATGAATATAGGACATTAACCAGCTCACTTTTGAAAGTGATCACCGGCCATCTTCCGACACAAATCGGTAGATGGCCAGCGAAATCGGTATAATCGAAAGCCGATTTTGGCCGGGTTCAACTGCTTTCTGTCGCGGAGCCGGCGAAACATCAAGGGGGTGTGTCGGTAGGGTAGTGAAGGCAGGACGGGGTCGGGACGGGGGCGTGCTCACGAGATGGCTGGCTTCGCTCGATAATGGAAAAAAAAAAGCCAGGCTTGACGAGCATTTCGCCAACTTTACTTGGTCCCTTTTTTCTCACGACCAAGCTTCAAAAAGGATCCCCAACTGACCAAATGACCACTGGAGGGGATCGGGGATCACCTCCCCTTACTCCCGCAGTGGTCACCAACCCCCTCCCACCCAAAAAAAACCAACACTTTTTTGCCAACCTCAAATGTCATACCCAGCTCCCTGATAGCAGTATGCAGGTCCCTGGAGCAATTTTTAGTGGGTGCAGTGCACTTCAGACAGGTGGACCAGGCCCATCCCCCCCTACCTGTTCCACTTGTGGTGGTAATTGGGAGCCCTCCAAAACCCACCCAAAAACCACTGTACCCACATGTAGGTGCTCCCTTTCACCCCTTAGGGCTATGGTAATGGTGTAGAGTTGTAGGAAGTGGGTTTTGGGGGGGATTTGGGGGGGTTAAACAACCAAAGGAAGGGAGCTATGCACCTGGGAGCTATTTTTTTTTTAATTTTTAGAACTGCCCCCTAGGGTGCCCGGTTGGTGTCCTGGCATGTGAGGGGGGCCAGTGCACTACAAATTCTGGCTCCTCCCACGACCATATGCCTTGCATTTCGCTGGGTTTGAGATCGCCGGCATTATTTTCCATTATGGCCGAAAACCGATGCCGGCCATCTCAAACCCGGCGAGCTCTGACATTTGGCCGGGCCCAACCGTATTAGCAAAGAAAAAGATGGCCGGCCATCTTTTTCGAAAATATGGTTGGCTCTGCCCGCTTGTGGCGCTGGCCCAGGAGATGGCCAGCGCCGTTCGATTATGCCCCTCTAAGTAATTTAGAATGTAATGACAAAAATAGTATGGATATGACTGTGATGAGATATATAGATATGGAAACAGAAGCAATACAAAGAACAAAGGATTAAATAACAAAAGTATATATTTATATTCTAGACAACCGCATAAGTAGGAGCAGGGCTCCAAATCAGATACCATCGGTTCTCCTGATGACGCAACCAACTTGCGAAACACAGCTTGTGTTGAGAACGGGGCAAGAATTAAGAGAACGGAGGAGGATTGAATGAAAGATTTTATTCACGCTATCACGAGCACGATTGCACATTTAACAGTTACTCTGGAGGCATAACCACGTCTCCATTTCCACCAGCACGAAGGAAGACCAGCCCTAAGATAAGTGCACAATTTAATAAGTTGTTACAAAAGAAGAGTGATTTTGATAATCAGATACAACATTGAAAAAGGAAAGATACAAAATCGTGAAAGTAAAAGGAGGCAGGGAAGGCTATAGTGCTGTGATGTTGATTACAACATATTGCTAAGAGCATCCTAGCCAGAGTAATATGGTATTACTGAGCACTATCATATTATCAATATATTAATAACAATATCAGAACACAGAGTAGAGAGAAGTTCACTATAAGAGCATAATAAAAAAGACAAAAAAAGAAAATAGGAAGTAAACGGTTTCTTCTAGCTTTAATACGCAAGTTAAAATTTAATGCCAAGAAGTGTAGAGTGATGCACATGGGGTGCAGAAACCCAAAAGAGGGATACTGGATAGGAGGGGAGAGATTAGTAAGCTCGACTCAGGAGAAAGACCTTGGGGTGTTGGTGTCTGAGGATCTAAAGGTGAAGGAACAATGCGACAAGGCGACGGCCATGGCCAGTCATTATTGGGGGTCGTAGGAAAGAAGAAATAGGGACCAGTTACAGGGATTTCAAGACCCTGACTCTCAAGATTACTGGTCTTCCCAGCTCGCACTCAATGATGGTTGTAAAGGAAACACCAGCTTGCTGTCTACACCAAACGTTTTGTGACACACCTCCTACCTCTTGGGGACACACTGGTTGAGAAGCACTGCTATACTGATAGCAGAGCTGAATATATAAGTTAATTGAAGGGCTAGCACTGAAATTAGTATCAGTACTATGCCAGCTTAATACCAGGTCCATAAAATTCTTATCTTTACTGCAGTATTGTATGCAATTCTGGTTGCCATATCTTAAAAAAGATATAGCTGAATTAGAAAAGGTTCAAAGAACGGCAACCAAACTGAATAAGGGGATGGAACTCCTCTCTTATGAGGAAAGGCTAAAGAGTTTAGGGCTCTTCAGCGTGGAAAAGAGACAGCTGAGGGAGAATATGATAGAGATCAATAAAATCCTGAGTGGTGAAGAACAGATAAATGTAAATTGATTTTTTACTTTTTCGAAAGTACAAAGACTAGGGGACACTCATGGAAGTTACATGGAAATACTTTTAAAACAAATAGGAGGAAATATTTTTTCACTCAACAAATAGTTAAGCTCTGGAACTCTTTTTTTCCTGGAAGATGTAGTAACAGCAGTTAGCATATCTGAGTTTAGAAAAAGGGTTGGAGAAGTTCCTGGAGGAAATGCCCATTATCTGCTATTGAGACATACATGGGGAAGCCACTGCTTTCCCTGGGATTGGTAGCATAGAATGTTGCTGCTATTTGGGTTTCTGCCAGGTACTTGTGACCTGGATTGGCCACTGTTGGAAACAAGACACTGGGCTTGATGGATCATTGGTCTGACCTAGTATGGCGATTCTTATATTCTTAGTTTTGCACTACTTTTTAATATAAACCACCTTGCTGTAATTTATTTGAAAAGTGGTATAACAAATTTTAACAAATAAACAGTTCCTTGGGGAAGTTTCCAGTCATGAAATAACAATATTGTGTGATATAAAACATCCAGAGTGGCTGGTATTTGTGCAGATGTGATTTCATGTTTTCTTTGGGTAGCCTTCAAACTTTTAGTCACAGAGTACCCATAGTTAAAACTATTTTTGTACATACAGTGAATTAAACAAACAAGCCACATGACCTAAGAGCCATGTAGAACACTTTCAAGAATCACAGCTTGGCTTTTTATTATTTATTTGGATTTTGCTCATACCTTTTCAGTAGTAGCTCAAGGTGAGTTACATTCAGGTACACTGGGTATTTCCTTGTCCCCAGAAGGCTCACAATCAAAGTTTGTACTTTAGGCAATGGAGGGTTAAGTAACTTGCCCAAGATCACAAGGAGCAGCAGTGGGATTTGAACCGGGCACCTCTGGATGTCAAGACCAGTGTGGCTTTATGTTATATACCTCACAAAATCAAATGCAACCAATTCTCACAATCTGGGATTAAAAAAATGTCTATTTGAGACTTGGCCAGACTATTAGGACCAGAGAGAAATAAAGTTGCATTTTTTTATGGGCTCTGCATGCTGCAAAGAACCTAGAACCTGTCACAAATCAATGTACAGCTGGCTGAGGGCAGACAGCTAATTTGTGCATCGATTCCTGCTCGTATAGACTTTCAAAGCGAGTGGCTTGGTCAGCATTTCCTAATTCTCATCTAATAATGTGAATGTATTTTAAGGTGTAAGGTGCTTGTAGTCCTCTATTCCAAATAATAGGAAATCCCACTAATGATCGCAAATTCATCATGAGATCTAATGCTGCCTGGTTGAAGAAGATGATAATGCTCCTATTTTTTGAACCTAAGGGCTCCCCAAAACCAGTCCCTAAATCCACTGGCTGTTGTTCAAATAAGCTATGTAGTAGATACAGCAAGCAAGACATGGCGAAACACCTTCAGAGAAGATCTACACCATGCTGGCATTAGATGGGATGATGCCAAGAACATTGCTGCTGACCAAATATTTTGGCAAAAACTTGCTGTCTAATGTGCCTAGTGGCATGGGGTGGAACTAAGTCTAAGTAAGACACAGCAAATCAAAAATGTTTCTTTCTAGGGTATTTTTTCTAGCCTGGCAGTTTCCTTCTGCTTTTTAAATCTTCCCCATCAACCGAAACCAGCTTCCCCTGGGCTATGGATGAGCTCTCATTTGCAACTGTCTGGCAATTTTTCCTTTATTTTCCATCTCCCTCTCAATTCATTTAGTCATTGCAGTAACAGTCCTTGGCTAGGGATCGTACACCAGAGCTCCTTGTAAAGCCCTCCAATCTACTACTACTACTAATCATTTGTATAGCGCTACTAGACGTGCGCAGTGCTGTACACACTATATGCAGGTACTTTTCTCTGTCCCTAGAGGGCTCACAATCTAAGCCTCTAAATGGCAACACCAAGTGGGAGATGATCAAAGGTAAATGTGGACACTAGAGGCCACTAGCGCCGGAGTAGCATCCGTGTTTACCCGCACAGAATGCTCAGTGGGCTCTAGAACATCTGACAAGCGCACCAAGGAATACCAGAGAGCTCATTTAAATATTTATTTAAATTAGCTCATTTCTTATCCCCCTCTCATGCTCAGAGAATAGTGCTCTGAACTCCAGCGTTAGGGTTAAGAAGGGAGAAGCGGTGCCGAGACTTATTGGTCGGCTGTCCTCCCCCCCCCCCCCCCCCCCACCGCCCCAACCCAGGCAAACACCTGCTGGTCCAGTGAAACTCCTGTCAAGGAAACCCCATCACCCCGGTGGTCTAGCGGTGCTCCCCTCCGAACTCCTCGTACCTTTGGAAGAGGGATATAGTCCTAGCCCCTCCTCCCACTGGGTACCTCTCAAAATAGCAGCACCCAGCCCTGCCCAGTGCACTGCATCCCATTTGTTGTCTGGGTGTGTCTCCCCCCACCCCTCCATCTTGTTGATTCTAGTATTTTCTCTGTTTTCATTCTTGTCTTCTTTAACTTCTTTTCCAGGTTCTCATTTCCATTTTACTTTATTTCCCTTGTCTATTTTTTATCACTTCCTCCCTTGCTCCTATCTCCAAAGTTGATCTTTGCCATTTCTTTTTTAACTCTAAATTTCTCCCTTACAGCATCATTTCTTCTACTTGCCATCCAAACACACCTCTTCTTTCTCCCTCGCTCAGTCTCCACTTTCCCTTACCAAGCTGCTCCATCAGTTTCCTGCCTGCTTTATGCCCCCTTTTGTCCCTAATAGCCACCTGCTTTCCAGCTCTCACACTGCTCCCCATCACCCCACTGTCTCTACCTCCCCATAGCCATCCTCACTTACTCTCAATCCTGTCCTTCTTATATTCTGTCCCCTCTGGTTTGACTCTCGCACCCGCCCCCATTTACCCATGCCCAGATTTTCACCCCAGTCATTTCCTATAGTCTCCCTCTTCCCTCAGTATCCTCCTCTGCTTCTCTTTCACATATGCTGTTTCCATCACCCCTTTAGGCTCTCATTTACCTACTCAACCCCCATCAGCTACCTGTATATGTGTTTGTGTCAGACCTCTATGTAATGCACCATGGACTGGGTATTACTAAGTTTATATGTGATAGACCTTTCCCAAGGGGGAGTGGTGTTGAAATAAGATGCTGAAAGAAAGTGGTTTCCCTATGGAGAGTGACAGCAAGGGTAGAGTTTGGGTTTTAATGGGGTACAAGAGGGGGGGCTCCTGGGGTGAAGGAATAAATACAAGCTGACTAATGGGCCAATGATCAGAAGCAAACGCATGTGCTAGAGACTGTTAGCAGCATACCAGCAACTGCGTTTGCTACCACCCCATGATCAGAGCCCCCGAGCACGTGAAACAATGCACTCGCGGGCTCTGAAAGCAACTAGCATGCAAAATAGGGCTCTTAGCGCAAGTAGCATGCAAATGCATGCTAAACCTATCCCTCCCCAATGATCAGCGACCAGCGTGCCAAACATTAGCAAGCTGTCCACAGCAAACCCTACAATAGCTCGGAGCTGGAATTAGGGTTTGCAGACCATTGGGAAGGAATGGTGAGCCTTGTCCAGCATGCATTTGCTTGCTAGCAGGCCCCCCATTCTCCCAATGCATCAGACTGCGTTCCCCCCCCCCCCCCCGCAGGAGCAGGAACCCTGACCTGACCCCCCAGCGACACGGGGGCTGGTGGACCTCCAGTCCCCCCTGACACAGGTTCAGGGAGGCTGGAGATCCGGTGGCCCAGTGGGCCGCAAGTCAATCTCCCCCACCTGGTGGTCTAGCGGCCCTCCCCCATCCCCTACCTCTACTGGAGGAGAGAGGTGGCCTCCCTCCTCTTCCAATCAGCTGGGATGCACTGGGCAGGGCTTCACACCATATAAGTCTCCCTTACTTATTAACGGATGACTCAACACAGTACCATGTTTCGGCACTAAAAGTGCCTTCTTCAGGAGTCTCAGTAAACGTGTCTAAACAGTCCTTACGGATAATGTCTTCAGAACTAAATCTTTAGAAACCGTTGTGGTCTTTAAAAAGACCTTTGTAAGGTATGGTGAAAAGTATGGCTTCTAGGAGCCACTAGTATGCTGATGCATTTTGAGGATACAACAGGAGAGAGGCTGGAGCAGTAAGCAGTGGTGCTCTTTGTTCTATGCTATCTGCTTCAGCCACACCCTTCCCCTTCTTTCTGCGTGTAGAGACTTCTAAGGTTGTGCATTGTGAGGATAGCCAAAACCTCTGGTACTGAACTGACTTGTGAATACCCTGCAAAAGCAGGGCGCTTCTGACCAGTGAGGTAATAGTAGCAGGAGACCCCTTTGGAGGTGATTGGTATAAAACCCCAGCCCTGTTTGAATTCTTTGTCTTTGGTGCATGTTTCCCCGGCCATCATACAACAGAGTGAGGGAAAGGGCATTTGGCTCTGAATCCCTGGCCATTGTACCAGGTTAAGGAGTGGGATCATAAGGGCCAACAACAGAGAAGAAGTGATGAGAAGTGACAGAGTTGCTAAGGCGTCTGCACTTGCTTGGAGATGTATTACATCTGGAGGAATTCCGCGTATTTCTGTAGCACAGAATTCCCCTGTCGTGAAAAATTCTACTTAGTGCCAGCGTCAGGTCTCTCTCCCCTCTCCCCCACAGAGACCATGCGGCAGGAGGAGGAAGTGAACCATCGGGTCACTTTTCTTCCTCTGCCGGCTTTTATGTGAACTGTGAGGGTCCCATGGTTCACATAAGCAATTGAGTCTAAGCCAGCAGAGTAGGAGGAAGTGACTCGATGTGCAGCGGTTCACTTCCTCCTCCTCCTCCTCCTGCTGTGCGATCTCCTCAGGGGAGAAGGAAAGCCAGCTCTAGGAGTAAGGGGGGGGGGGGCAGAGAAATGTGAATGTGCCATTGGGGAGAGTGGGACGGGGAGCAGACAAAGATGAGTGTGCCATTGGGGAGGGTGGAGGAGGCTGGAGCTTGAAGAGGGAAATAAGACATTTCAGGCCTTAGGATGGGCAAATTCTGTGCAAAAATAGTACAAATAAAGAGTGCACAATTTTCAAAAATTTGCACAGAATTCCCACAGGAATACTGTATGGTGGAGCAAGGAAACCAGCCCATCGCTATTTCTAAGGACAGAAGCAGTTGGAGAAACGGGATCCCAGTCCTGAGAAACAGGAGGGGGACACAGAGAGCATCCCTGGAATCTACAAAAGAAAAACCAGCATCTGAGAGCCATAGAACAGATAAACAGGGGAAAAAATAAGTCTTTGAAGTTTTGAGAGACCTAGGAGAAATAAGTGACTGATGTTATCTTTGCTCTCTGCTTGCATACTGCTATTGTTGAAAAATTTTCCCCCTTTTTTGCTTAAAGAATAATTTTAAGGAAACATTTTGAATCAGAATCCCCGTTCTGGCCTAGAGTGAGTTATCGCATGCCAGAGGAGAGTGTGGATTGTTTTTTTGCCAATGGCCCCCCAGCGAGTATTCAGACTCAAATAACTGCCAGGACTGCACCCCGGCAGGAAAAAGTTACACATGAATGACAGGACATGGGGTGTATTAGATAGAGAGCAAATGGCACCTCTTTCCCCTCCTTTCCTGTACCCTAGACGCTTCCTGGGAAGAAAGAGTTGAAGCAGAAAGCAGAAGGCTCCAATTGAGATGACACACATGAGCCCAAGCCTAGTCACACCACTGGCTGTTGCCATCAAAGGTCAACAAGAACTTTTACAAAGCACACTGGTCTAACGTGACACCCTTCCTTATGTCTGCTATTTCATTTTTGTTTTCTCAGACTGACTTATGTGATATTAAGAGGAGTTTAGCGTAATAGGTAATAAACATACATAAAACACTTGACAACTGCTCGGAGAGGGGACCAGCAGCTTTCCATGGAATCTCACTCTTCCTTTTAAATGTCCCTGTCCTAGCTCTCCTGGGACGCGATTCAGGAACTGTCTAGTGTAAATCTACATTATGGCCCTATCAGACTTATAAAGTCAGCTTTATGTGTATTTGTCTTTTAAAACCCAACTCTCTTTAACTGCACGCTACTTGTATCATCTGCAACTGATTTCGCAACTGATTTCGATGAATCAGCTTAGTAATTAAAAATAGGCTGTTTAAGTTGTTAAGATAAAAATAGCAGTTTTGTCTTGACTGGATGAAAGGTTTTGGGCGTGCACTGCTCTTTCCCCCAACAATAATAATTTGAGCAAGGGACTCAGGAGGTGGCAGAGTTGAGAATGCCTTCTACAAGGGAGTATGTTTTTCGTGTAGCCAAGAAGCTGTTTTCTTTTTGTATATAAAGTATGTATGTGAAGCTAAACTGCTTCTCTCACAGAAGAGAATGGGCCATTTTGGGGGTGGATGGGGAGAATTAATTTCTTTGGAACACCAGGCCCGATCTGGCCTATTTTCACCAGTTCCCCCCCACCCCCCCAAACATATTAAGGGCCCTGTTTACTAAGGCACGTTAGCATTTTTAACACACCTACAATTAATCTGTGCACTAACCGTGTAGGTGCTTATAGGGATATTGTAGATGCATACACTGTTAACGAGCATACATGGTTAACTCGCGTTAAAAATGCTAGTGCGCCTATAATGCGACTTAGTAAACAGGGCCTTAAATTTGGACCCATTCCAGAGAGTTGTATAGCCTCCAGATGGACAGATATTCTTGACCCCCCCTATGTATAATTTCTTTCCAACATCCACTTGGCTAGAAAGAATAAAAATGGATTGGGATCAGGAGGGTAAGCACCCAAACATATACTCTGCGTCATCTATGACAACACCAATACCAAGAATTATGATGGGTTATCAGGGAGTATCACTCTCCTGGCAGACCAATCTTTCTGAGTAGTAGAAAACTGTAAAAGATGTATAAAAATACAGAAAGGTAGAACATTATACACAAGAGTTTTGTTTACAAGGCACAGTTCTCCATTCCCTTCATTACTGAAGGCTGCCTGAGTCTGGTAGCACTGAATTTAAAATGCCTTTTTTTTTTCCACATACTTTGCACCACCATTTCTGCAACTGCTGGTTCAGATACTGCTGCTTCAGCAGTATAAATGAAATGTATCTGCTACTTGCTCCATAAATTAATTTTACAGCAGGCATGAGCTTCAGCAGAGAAGAAAAAAAAAAAAAAATCAACGGTCTCCAATCAATTTTCTATTTTTTTTCCTTGGTGCAACAGAGAGAGACTATGGGGACTCTTTATTAAGCTGCAGTAAAAATAGACCTTAGCACACCCTTATGTGGGTCTATCCTGCATGCTAAAACCATTTTTAACGCAGCTGTAAAAATGGCTTTTTTGTATTTTTTGCATTAATGGCTATGCTCTAATATTATACAGGCTACGAGGGAGAGAATCTAGCTAAAATATGTCACAAGTACAAATGAAAACAAAAAGATTCTCTTATAGAATAGTGAACAGTGTTAGAAAATAAGGAGGAAAAAGCCTCAAGAAGCTCCCAGCTAGAAAAAAGCAGGAGCAAGAATGCTTCATCATTGGCAAAAAAAACCCTCCTTACAAAGTGACAGCATATAGAAAATAACAACCTCTTCTAAATTCTCTTCAATAGTGCATAAAGCAAATCTTAAGCCATTATTTGTACTTAGCTGTATTGTCCTTCCTTCCTCCAAAAAGACAGACCGAGACCAACAATGGCCAGAGTTTCGTCTAGTTGCATCAGGGTCTAATGGCCAAAAATTTCCGTCGAGTGAAGAACATCTTGTAACGTAAACCCCATACCATTTTTGTAGCTTTTCTTGGCACCGCTTCAATTCTTTTTACATCCTTAGCAAGATACGGCCTCCAAAACTGAACACAATATTCACCAACGACTCATACAGGAGCATCAACACCTCCTTTCTTCTGCTGGTCACACCTCTCTCTATACAGCCTAGCAACCTTCTAGCTACAGTCACCAAGTTGTCACACTGTTTCGTCGCCTTCACATCCTCAAATACTATCACCCCAAGATCCCTCTCCCCATCTGTACATATCAGACTCTCACCGCCTAACACATACATCTCCCGTGGATTTCTACTCCCTAAGTGCATCACTTTGCATTTGTTCGCATTGAATTTTAATTGCCAAACCTTAGACCATTCTTCTAGCTTCTGCAGATCCTTTTTCATGTTTTCCACTCCCTCCTGGGTGTCCACTCTGCAGTGGCGTTCCTAGGGGCGCTGACACCCGGGGCGGATCGCCGATGTGCCCCGTCCCCCGGGTGCAGTGCCCCCCCCCCCCCGTGCAGCACGACCCCCTCCCCGGTGAAAGGACACCCCCCACCACGGCGAAAGAACCCCCTCCCCGCGGGTGCACGCCGCTGGGGGGGTGCCGCACGCCGGTCAGCGTCGTTCGTTTCCATGCTCCCTCTGCCCCGGAACAGGTTCCGGGGCAGAGGGAGCATGAAAACGAACGACGCTGACTGGCACGCGGCACCCCCCCCCAGCGGCGTGCACCCGGGGCGGATCACCCCCACCGCCCCCCCCTTGGTATGCCACTGCCACTCTGTTACAAATCTTAGTATCTATGTAGATAACTGACGTCAGAGGAGGGCGGGCACAGGAAGAAGGAGACATCGGAGCAGACAGAAGAGATCAAGAACAGCTGATCCATCCCGTGCAGCGCCTTCAAACATAGGTGATAGGCGCTGCATCGGCCATTATGGTGGAGGGGGGGTCCGGTGGAGGGGGGCAGCGGCGGGGACGAACTCGGGGGGGCGGGGCACGGAACTGGAGGAGGGCAGGAGGTGGAGCATTGCCGACTGAAGAAGAGAGAGACAGGAAGGGAGGGGGAGCCCAGCAACTGCAAAGGTTTCATTTTTTTACAGCATGTATTAGCGACTAACGCAGTTTTGTAAAATGGACCCTAAATTTGGTGTAGGACCAAAAAAACAACAAACCACGATGAGTTTGAATATAGATCAAATTAGATTGGGGTTTCCAAGAAAAAAATGGTCCTTAAAAAAATGGCCCAATACATTTCTATGAGAGAAGCAGTTCCAGCTTCTGCAACACAGAAACATGAATATACTGAAAGAATAGACATTAGGGAATTCCCCCTTTCAGACCGCCTCTCCCCCTCTTCTCTATTCTCACAGTCACAGAACACAGTCAACTCAAAGAGAGACAGACATAAATTTGTACAAACAGATACATACAAAATATAGATACATACACATACATGTAATGCCCTCTCAGGAGCATCCCTGGGTTTGAGGTCTGACTTGGCAAGATGCCCCTGTGCCAACTCCGTAAGTCCACCTGAGGTAGAAGGGTCTTAGCGGATGAGATTTCCTTCCCTTCTCCCCAAGAAAATTTCAATAAATATTTCTGTAAAATGTAACTCTCTTAGGATTTTTCAGTCTTCCGTGATCAGTGACCTGTGCTGCTCTGACAGATTTCACACAGCACAGAAATCACACTGTATTCACTCTTTTGGAACCTTAGTCCTCTTTTGGCCAAGTCCTGTAACTGCAGTTGTTTTAGCACTAAGGGGTCCTTTTACAAAGGCACGCTGAAAAATGGCCTGCGGCAGTGTAGGGGCAGGTTTTGGGCACGCGCAGAATCATTTTTCAACGCACCTGTAAAAAAAGGCCTTTTTTCTTTTTTGCCGAAAATGGACGTGCGGCAAAATCAAAACTGCCGCACGTCCATTTTGGGTCTGAGACCTTACCGCCAGCCACTGACCCAGCGGTAAAGAATTTGGGCGGTAATGACCTATGTGCATCAGATGCCACTTGGCGCACGTCCGCTACGTACGCCAGAAAATGAAAAATCTTTTTCAGACGCACGCCAAAACTGAAATTACCACAAGGGCCACGCGGTAACCGGGCAGTAACTCCAATTTGGTTCGCGTTGGGCGCACGTAGGCGTCTACCCAGATTAGTAAAAGGGGCCCTAAGAGAAAGCCCTCTCCTTCCTCTCAAGTACAGAGAGAGATGCAGAGATTGTCCCTCTATTTTAGTTCCTTTAGAATCCCAGCCATCCTCAATGGCAGCCTTTTAGCCAACTCTATCCTGTCCAATCCAATCCACCCTCCACTTTTCTTGTTTTCATCTCCCACACTCCACTGCTGAAAACGCCACTTCACTTGCTTTCTCTAGGTGAGGTATTAAGTTGAGGCATTTGCCTGACCATCAAAAGCACTTCCATTATGCCTGTACAGTTTTATTTTTATCAGTTATGCTCATTTTATGTTCAGTTTGATCACTGTTAGTGATACTTTTTCCACATAAGTTCAGTAATTTGAACATGCTGTGACCCTTCTCCTATAACACGCACTGAAAAAGTGAGGTTGCTAGGGAGAACAAGAAAAAGTACATTTCAACTGGCAGTCTGTCTTCAGCACACAAATATGTCTTATTAAAACTGCTTCACAGAAAGGTCTTATAAACCAAGTGCCAGTCTGTTTTTTTTTACACACACACCAGACACAGGCAAAGGGTTTAGAACAAATTCAACGAGCCATGCCTCACATGTTTTCCCACTTGTTTCAAATAGAAGTTACAGTTACAACTTGAACTGCAGTTACATAATAATCCAAAAAACCAACCAACCAAACAAAAACATTAAACAATCCTGCTTTAGAAATATGCAATTTATGGGACATCCCAGTGTCAAGTGCTGCACATACTGTCAAGTGGAGGATACGAGTTCAATTCCCAGTCCTGGTCAATGCTTCCTGGGCTTGCTGAGGCTGAGGTGGAGAAGGGCCCTCTCAATACACAATAGCAACACACAGTGGCCACATTTAGGTCACTGAAACGGCTGCTTAAATGGGTTGGAGGGGGGGACCCAGATGGTCAAAAGCTCATGGTGTCACATACCAACAAAGGCCAGTTCCAATTGAACTGAAAGTCAAAAAGGAGACCTAAGAAACTGTCAAACAAAATAAAAATAGCTTTGATAAGAAACTGATAGCTAGGCAGTGAGTTTACACTCTGTTATTCTCCTGCCATAGACCACTGGACCACTTGAAAAGTATTCAAATAGCAGTCTGATACATAGAACAAGATATAGAAGGCAACCATATGGTTTATTCAGCTTGCTATACCGTCTTCCGTATAAACATCCAGGCAGTTTACAATAAAATCAATAAAACATTGAGGAAAGAGAAGATTGGAACGCCAATCAAATCTGGTGAAGAAGACAAAGATAATGGAGGAATGGTTAAAAGAACAATTCTGTGAGATTGTACCCAACATACCAATTTAGGCAAAACCAGGATAGGCAGAGCTGAAAAGATATATCTTCAGCGCTGTCCTAAAATTAAGATATGATGGTTCAATACTATAGGCCAGCAAGTCTGACTTCTTTGGTAAGTAAATTAATGGAAATGCTTTTAAAAAACAGAGACTAGTAAAGTTTTTGGAATCCAATGGATTACAGGACCTGAAGCAACATGGTTTCACTAGAGGAAGGTCTTGTCAGACAAATCTTTTTCTTTGACTGGATGACCTGTGAGTTGGATCGAGGGAGAGAGCTAGATATGGTGTATTTAGATTTTAGCAAAGCCTTTGACATGGTTCTGCATCACGTTCAAAATATGTACCCTAGTTCACAAAATCATTCACGGAGATGCCCCAGCCTACATGTCAGACCTGATAGACCTACCACCCAGGAACGCTAAAAAAACATCCTGCACATTCCTTAATCTTCACTTCCCCAACTGCAAAGGTCTAAAATACAAACTAACGCATGCATCAACTTTTTCCTACTTGAGCACACAATTCTGGAATGCGCTGCCGCGCAACTTAAAAATGATCTATGAACTAACTAACTTCCGCAAACTATTGAAGACCCATCTGTTTAACAAGGCATACCACAAAGATCAACAAATGTAAACTCCTACACATATATCCAGAACTGCCTTACGATATTTGCTTGTTATACTATTATCATGCTTTATCATTATCAAGTTTACCCAAGATCTTTTTGCAATAATAAATGTCTATTTTCTTATATATTTCCACTATTCATGATGTATTGTAAGCCACATTGAGCCTGCAAAGAGGTGGGAAAATGTGGGATATAAATGCAATAAATAATAATAATAATGACTAATAAGTAAACTGAGTGCCCTCAGTGTGGGCCCTAAAGTGACTGACTGGGTTAGGAACTGGTTGAGTGGAAGGCGACAGGGGGTAGTGGTAAATGAAGCTCATTCTGAGGAAAAGGATATTACCAGTGGTGTGCTGCAAGGTTCAGTTCTTGGGTTGGTTCTTTTTAACACTTTTGTAAGCGATATTGCTGAAGGGCTGTCTGGTAAGGTTTGCCTCTTTGCAGATGATACCAAAATGTGCAATAGGGTAGACACCCCTGATGGTGTGGATAACATGTGGAAGTACATCCAGCTCCAGCTCTGACCGTCTTAAAATCTAGGCTAAAAGCCCAACCTTTTGAGGCTGCTTTTAACTCCTAACCACTTGTTCAGTACCCATGTCTGTTCTATCATTCCCACCTTGAATAATTCCTTTAACCCTTATTTGTCCTGTTTGTCTGTCTTAATTAGATTGTAAGCTCTGCCGAGCAGGGACTGTCTCTTACATGTTCAATGTACATTGCTACGTACATCTACTAGCGCTATAGAAATGATAAGTAGTAGTAGTAGTGCTTAGTGAAGCTAGAGGGATGGTCTGGAATTTGGCAGCTTAGATCTTTTGCTAAACAATGCAGGATCATGCAGTTGGGCTGCAACAACGCGAGGGAATGGTATGGTTTAGAGCGTGAAGAACTTTTGTGCATGAAAGAGGAGCGGAACTTGGGTGTGATCGTATGTGATTTCCATTTATTTAGTTTTATATCCCACATTCTCCAAATCAAGTTCGGTTCTATGTGGCTTACAGTGTAGCAGAATCAGTTAACATGGTTTTACACAGTAATAAGGAACTGCAACCTACAAGTTTACAGCATAACAAAGGGCTTACTAAGATAACGAATCAAACAGAACTGTAATCACCAAGGTTGCAGAGTAATAGGGGACCTACTATAACACCAAATCTATTATGTAACAATCGCAAAGTAACAGAGAGGCTACAGTCAACAGTTCAGCAGTGAAATTGAGAGCTATTGTAACCAAGAGTCTACGGTGTAATGGAGATCACACTGAACAATTGTATAGTTGTGTGTTATTATGGAGAGCGAGAATCAGGATCAGGCAAACAGGAAGATGTCATTGTTGAGTCAGTTGAAGAGAGACTAGGAACCGTGGTCGGGTTGTAGGTTTGGCCTTCGGAAGATTATCCTATGTCGGGGAAAAATTTTGTGAAGAGGTATGATTTTAGCATTTTGATCTTAAGGTGGCCAAACTAGTAGAAAAGGCAATGGCGAAAGCTAGAAGGATGCTTGGGTGCATAGAGAGAGGAATGGCTAGTTGGAAAAAAGAGGTGATGATGCCCCTTTATAAGACTCTGGTGACACCTCATTTAGAATATTGTGTACAATTCTGGAGACCACACCTTCAAAAAGATATAAACAGGATGGAGTCAGTCCACAGGGCGGCTACTAAAATGGTCAGTGGTCTTCGTCATAAAGCGTATGGGGACAAACATAAAGATCTCAATATATACATTTTGGAAGAAAGGCAGGAGAGGGGAGATATGATAGATATTGAAATACCTATGGGGCATAAATGCACAGGAAATGAGTCTCCTTCAATTAAAAAGAAGCTCTGGAATGCTGGGGCACAGACTGAAGGTGAAAGGGGTTAGACTCAGAAGTAACCTGAGGAAATACTTCTTCACGGAAAGGATGGTGAATTCGTGGAATGCCTCCCGGTGGAAGTGGTGGAGACAAAAACAATAACTGACTTCAAGAGAGCTTGGGACAAGTGCATAGGATCTTTAAGGGAGAACCGGGGAGAATAGATGATATGGATGGGCCGACTGGATAGGCCATATGGTCTTTATCTGTCTACATTTTTCTCTGTTTCTATGGCAATGACAAGGTCAGATGCTGTTCTAAAATGACCCCGATTGTACAGGGCTGGTGTCCTAACTCTATTTGCAAGACAGACCAGAGGGAAGCAGCAACACAAACCAAAATGAAACAAAACAGTAAAGAGGGCAGCAGATGGAGTAACAAGGTGGAACCAAAAACAGGTGGAAGCAGATTTTACTGAAGGACCCGAAAGAGCCCTTGTTTCAGCAACTGCCTGCGTCAAGGTCAAAATTGCACGTTGCAGAAGTACAGCACTCACTTCCTGTATGACCTCGACAATAACAATATAGAAAAAGTCCAATGGAAGTCATACAGGAAGTGTTGTACTACTGCAACGTGCAATTTTGACTCCTGACGCAGGCATTTTCTAAAACAAGGGCCGTGTCAGGTCCTTCAATAATATCTGCTTCCTCCTATTTTTGGCTCTGCCTTCTTGCTCCATCTGCGGCCCTCTTCACTGTTTTGATTCACATCCTAACTCTATTAGCCAGTGCCCTGCACAGGACAGACCTATACACCCTGCTCTGTTCAGCTACAAGGCAGCAGCTTGAAGGGGGTGAGACTGCAAAAAGAGAGAAACTATTCTTCTCTCTAATCCAGAGCCTCACTTATGTCATTTCCCAGGGGCTGCTGATGTAGGAGATAATAAGGTGTCTGGATTGCCATCAAGTACAGCAGCAAAAAAGCCCTACTTAATTGAACATGCCTTAGCTAGAATCCATTTTTGGGAAAAGCTTGGTTTTATTTTTGCTTTCTTTTATCCCACTTTTCAGCAGAGATCATTCTTATTCAGTATTTGCCAAGCTTCTGCAGTTTCTTCAACCCTCTTTTGTGCTGAAAATAGCACAGCTGCATAAATGTAACAACTCTCCCACACATTCAATGAAGCTGAAAATTTGTTTTCTTGCGGGAATTCTGCCACTGATGGGACACAAAGAAAATGATTAACTTCACATGAAAAAAAAATACAATCAGACCATTGCCTTTGATGTCAGAGCCCAGAGTGTCTGGTCTCTCAAATTTAGAAAATCTACAACATGTTAAAATGGAATATACAGCGCTTTACAATAAGTCTTCACATGCGTGTACATTTTCCCATTCTGTTGTCTAAAAAAAAACCCCAGTTTTAAAAAGACCTGTTTATGCTTATTAAACATTTAATATTCTGCTTAACTTGTATAGACCAGTGGTTCCCAAACCTGGTCCTGGAGGCACCCCAGCCAATCAGGTTTTCAGGATAGCCACAATGAATATTCACGAGAGAGATTTGTATGCAGTGGAAGCAATGCATGCAAATCTCTCTCATGAATATTCATTGTGGGTATCCTGAAAACCTAACTGGCTGGGGTTCCTCCAGGATCAGGTTTGGGAACCACTGGTACAGACCAAAGCAGTTTACAATTTTATACAATGAAACAGAAAAGAAAATATTAAAATAAATAAAAACTGAAGAACTCCATAATATTGATGACATGGACTTATATACATTAATACAGCGATAATTCAAAGTAATCATGTAAAAAATGCATGAACTTTATCTTTCACAGAGACATGAGTATACTCGTTCAATCTATGCCGGATGCAAAGAACAAATCATTAAGAAACTCCAAACTGCCCAAAACACAGCAGCCAGACTCATATTTGGAAAAACGAAATACGAAAGCGCCAAACCCCTAAGAGAAAAACTACACTGGCTCCCACTTAAACAACGTATTGCATACAAAACCTGCACCCTGGTTCATAAAATCATTCACGGCGATGCCCCGGTCTACATGTCAGACCTCATAGACTTACCAACCAGGAACACAAAAAGGTCAGCACGCACATTCCTGAATCTCTACTACCCTAGCTGCAAAGGCCTAAAATATAAATGAACATGTGCTTCCAGCTTCTCTTACATAAGCACGCAACTATGGAATGCACCACCAAACGCCATAAAAACAATGCACGACCTAACAAACTTCCGAAAATCACTAAAAACCAACCTGTTCAATAAGGCATACCATAATGATCAATCCTAAATATCAGACAACAAAACCTATACCAGAACTGGACAAAAGCGAATTTTCTATACTGGACTGCTTCGTTTACTTTGTCACTAATGAACTCTAACACAATACCACTTTATTTCCCATTCCGGAAATGAATTCTCCGTATTTGACTTCTTAATTCACTCTGTCACTTATGAACCTAATGCAATACACCACTTTGTATTTCTCATTCCGGAAATGGCGATCGCCATTACGGAATAATGTAAGCCACATTGAGCCTGCAAATAGGTGGGAAAATGTGGGATACAAATGCAACAAATAAATAAATGATTACAGCAGTCTACATTAAAGACCTCTTTAAACAGCAGGATCTTCAATAAAATTTTAAATTTCTTAAAATTTTCCTCCAAATGGACATAGGTGGGAAGATGAATCCAGAGGGAAGGTGCTAAATAAAAAAAAAGGCTTGCATCCTAGTTGAACTTAACCTAGCTCTCTGTAACGATGGAACTATCAATCTATGGTCTTGTAAGGACCTCAAAACCCTTGGAGGGTTATACAGAATAGTTAAGGAGTTTGAATAACCTAGCTGTGAAATCTAGACTGCCACAACTTGACATTTCGTCCTTTAGATTGTAAGCTCCTTGAGCAGGGACTGTCCTTCTTTGTTCAACTGTACAGCACTGCGTAACCCTAGTAGCACTCTAGAAATGTTAAGTAGTAGTAGTAGTTAAGGAGTTTAAATAACCTAGCTGTGAAGTATGAAATGCTTATGAGTCAAGGTTAACACCTTAAATTTCACTCTGTATGAAACCGGTAACCAATGTTATATGTTCATATTTCCTATAATTGCCCAACAATCTAAGGGGGTTGCTTATTAAAGCTTAACTCGAGTTATCTGCAGCATGGCCCACAAGAATAAAATGGGTCCTGCTGCAGATAACTCAAACTAAGCTTTAGTAAACAGGGGCATAAGTGTTGTAGTTTGCAGAGTCTGAAGACATCTAATACTAGCTATTGATGTGCTTGCCTAAATTAGATTACAGTAATCCAATTTGGAAACAATGCATGAAGCAATGGAGTGTTCTATAATCAAAAACAAAATGTGTCAGAAGTTCATTTCACCAATCAACACGAAAGAACTATAGAAATATTCAAAAAGTAATTAAGAATAAGAAACCAAAACGTTTCGACAGCACACGTTTTCACACCCCTTGATTCGATACTTGATAGAAGCCCCTTTTGAAATTATAAAGTCATTTGAGGCATCATGTTTTCCCTGAGATTAACTTCTAAGAACTGTTGGAAGTACATTGGCTTTTTGTGTACGGTCTTTTTAAAGACCAACAGATAACAATCATTGTAGCTATTCGGTTCCACTTGTTGGACAGACAACTACAAGACTCTTGAGGCAAGCACACCGTGCTGAAACATGGTTCTGTGCCAAATCTTTTTTGTAAACGCAGGAACTGTTCTTATGTGTTACACAAATTAAAGTACTGTTTTATTTCTATGTCCCATTGGTTGTTGAGCATTCTTCTATTTCCCGCTTTTTGTTTTTTTTGTAATTCTATAAGGAGCTGTTTCGTGGCAAAACAATTACACAAAAGCAAGTTTCCAGCTACACAGGATTCTGTTAAGTACACGCCAAAATGCAATGGTATGTACTTTACAGGCAAGCATTCACATGGATAGTGTTTGGGCAGAGCACACACTTACATACATTTTTCTGCAATCTAGGTGTGATCATTTACGTTAGCTCTATGACTTGAGTGAAAATGGGGGCCTGCGAAATAGGTATGTGAAAGCACCTACTTTTCTTTATAGAACAGGCTTCAAACAAGCACTTTCCTAGCATCTAAACCTAGATGCTTCCTTATAGAATTACCCTCTAAGGGGGACATTGCTATAAAGTTGATATTATCAATTTAGGCATCAAATAGGCACATAAATAACCAGAATATTGGTATATGTATATAAATCTATTTCAAAAAAGCTCCAGTATTAATTCAAAAAACTTTTAATTGTTTTAATTATATTAAAAAAATACCTCTCTAATCTTTATCTCTAACTTCTTACCCTGCGCTGCATTAGACAATATTTACAACAACAATGAAAACGGCATTCATATGAAATTACAGTCACACAGCAATCTTAGTTGATACCATGATACTTAGTCTCTATAAAACAGTGATTGCCGCCACGCTTTCCGCGTGACCACTGTATTGCAGTCAGTTGTGTTTGTCCCAAATGTGCCACTGTTCAGTTCAAGCAGAAACACTCCATTAGCCGTTCATGCTCACAAATCCCACTTGTGCAGCATTATACAGGTATTAAGAAGCCAGTGAAAAGCTCCTTATTCAACTTCTGATGTTTTCAGTATATACCGGTTCCCCAATGCTGATCCGCATTTCACTAGATCTTCCTCAGGAGGAACCACCGTTATATCTACAATAATTCAACAATGACCTCATTATAACCATCACTATCCTCCATATTTTAAACTTATTGTTACAATATACTTTGAACAAATACTCATTCACATACCTCTACTCGGCTACATGCCGGTTAAAGGCTCCCTCAGGCTTGGACCTCATAACGCCGCATCAGGAGTTACTGCGTCAAACGTCATTTCGTAATTTAAAGGGCTAGATGTAAGGCAACTCCCTATTAGTTAAAGAAACAGACCTCATACCCATTCAACTTCCAAATTGAGGCCATTGGGAGTGACCGTACCCCATGAAAAAATGAATCGCTGCTCCATAACTAACAACCTAGCACTAACATCCCCGCTTCTATTAGAGCAGGGAAGATGCGCTATTACCACACATCGAAGTTGATTCATTGAATGACTCAATAAAGACCAATGTGCTACCAAAGGATTTTCTTGCTTACCATGTTTAATATTGCTGACATGCTCTGCTAGTCTACTTTTCAACTGTCTCTTAGTATGTCCTATGTAATATAAATTACATGGACAAATAATACAGTAAACCATGCAATCAGTATTACACGTGGTATTGTATCTTAAAGTATGTTCCCTGTTAGAATGGGGAATAGGAATAATCGAAGTGTCCAACTGATAACAACAATATACACACCTGCCACATGGAGAGTGTCTACCGACTGCAATATTCCTATTAGGTCTCTTAAGTAATTCACCCAAATTAGCCTGACGTCTATACGCTACTCTAGGGGTCTCGCTAAACTCGGGATGTATCGCAAGCACCTGCCAATATTTGTGGATTATGGTGTTGATCCTAGATGCCTTTGAAGAATAAGGGATGACGCAAGCCAGTTGACTACAGGGGGACTTAGGTCCCGTGGATAACAACCATGGACGATGAGCATACAGGGCCCTTTTATATGCTTTTTTGAGGATCCCCATAGGGTACCCTCGGTTCAGAAACCTCTCAATCATGATGCTGGCCTGTCTCTTAAATTCTATTGTTGATGAACACAATCGACGTAACCGTAACAATTGCCCGACCGGAACACCATTTCTGAGTGCTCTATGGTGAAAACTCTGATAATGTAATAGGGTGTTGCAGTCGGTAGGCTTTCGATAAATGGTGGTAGAGAACTCCCCTTCTTGAGATCTCATAATTTTGATATCCAAAAATTCTAGCTCAGCATCATTGATTCTAAAGGTAAACTTAATGTTAATGTCCACCGAATTCAGGTACTCAATGAAGGTCCGCAATTCACGTAAAGAGCCCCGCCAGAATAATATAACATCGTCAATGAATCTCTTCCACATGTAGCCGAGTAGAGGTATGTGAATGAGTATTTGTTCAAAGTATATTGTAACAATAAGTTTAAAATATGGAGGATAGTGATGGTTATAATGAGGTCATTGTTGAATTATTGTAGATATAACGGTGGTTCCTCCTGAGGAAGATCTAGTGAAATGCGGATCAGCATTGGAGAACCGGTATATACTGAAAACATCAGAAGTTGAATAAGGAGCTTTTCACTGGCTTCTTAATACCTGTATAATGCTGCACAAGTGGGATTTGTGAGCATGAACGGCTAATGGAGTGTTTCTGCTTGAACTGAACAGTGGCACATTTGGGACAAACACAACTGACTGCAATACAGTGGTCACGCGGAAAGCGTGGCGTCAATCACTGTTTTATAGAGACTAAGTATCATGGTATCAACTAAGATTGCTGTGTGACTGTAATTTCATATGAATGCCGTTTTCATTGTTGTTGTAAATATTGTCTAATGTAGCGCAGGGTAAGAAGTTAGAGATAAAGATTAGAGAGGTATTTTTTTAATATAATTAAAACAATTAAAAGTTTTTTGAATTAATACTGGAGCTTTTTTGAAATAGATTGTGAGTTTGGCTCTGGGAATTGTGGTGTATCCCCTATTTGGGCATATGTATATAAATGCCAATATTCTGGCTACATGTTATTCATTAGAAAGGTACCTAAAAGCAAATGCACATAGCTTGAGGGTGGATGTACATGTTGGTTGAGTCCAGGTAGAATGTGGGCACAGCAATTTAGGCAGAAAAATTTACACAAGCTCTACGGCTGGCATAAGTGCTCAAACCTAAATTATAAGCACTTATTTTACCCTGCTACGCTAGTATTCTCCGAAGGAAAGTAGGCACCTACTTCTCTTTTTGGTAGTGGTTCCTAAACCTGGTCCTGGAGGCACCCCAGCCAGTAAGGTTTTCAGAATATCCACAATGAATATTCATGAGTTAGATTTGTGTGCAGTGGAAGCAGAACACGCAAATTCCTCATGAATATTCATTGTAGGCATCCTGAAAAGCTGACTGGCTGGGGTGCTTCCAGGACCAGGTTTGGGAACCACTGCTTTATGGAGTAAGTTGCCACATCGGTGCCTTCTAGGAGCCTAAATACAGATATATGGCTATAGAATTACGTGCCACATGTCTACCAACTTTGCCTAGCTGGTGTAGAAATATGCTGTCACTTGCTCTCAGTGAAATACAGGCCAAGGGCTCAGGTTAAGAGCTAGGCCTCTAAAAATCAAACATCATCTCTGACACAGATACATTTCACTGCAGCAAATGCTGAAGAAAGCAACTGAGGGCAGATAGAGGGAGGGGAAATCTGCTCTATCAATAATAGCGAGACTGGCACCAGCAAGAAGTCATGAGCAAAGATGTTTTGGCTAGTGGAAGATAGCAGTGGGTCAGCTGCAAGTAGGGGGGCTGGAGGGAACTTGGAAGCATGTCACATCATTTGTTGATACTTAGAGTTTTGGGAACATGTGAAGTCATTTTTATCAACCGATAAGGGCCAAAGAGTTATGGTGAGAAAGTTAGGGTCCATAGGGATGAATAGAGCCAGAAGGGTATAAAAAGGGCAGTCTGCAAGAGCAGAAGGCTGAAGAGAGAGGACAGACTGCACCTGCTGTGTCGTGAAGCGCTGTTCCACCATGTTCCAGATATGAATGCCTAATTGCCTGTACTGCCTTTGGTGAGACGCTAATAAAAATACTTTCTTCTATCCCAGTGTATCTTTCTAATTGTTGATGGGGTTTATACTCAGGCTGTGTAAAACAGACTGAGAATATTGCCTCACCTGCTCAAACTATTAATACCACAACCTTATAGCCTCCTTATAGCCCCTAATATATTCACTGGATAGCGTAGTTTTTGTCATTCTTCTTGGCAGAATAGTTCAAGTTCTTTCAGGCTGGCTGGGGTCATCGAGATTAGGTTTATTTGATATCCTGCTTAGGGTCAGACCATCTGTGGACTGCAGTTTTCTGATCTTGCCTCAGATTTTCTGTTGGATTCCAAGTCTGGTTTTTGACTGGGCCACTCAAGGATATTCACTTTCTTCTTGCTCAGCCACTTCATTGCCGCTTTTGCTTTATACTTAGGATCGTTCCCATGCTGAAAGATGAAACTTCCAGGTCTTTGGTAGACTGAAACAAGTTTTCCGCTAGGGTCTGCCTGTACTTTGCACCATCCTTTCTATCTTCAGTCTTCACAAGCTTCCTCGTCCCCACTACTGCAAAGAATCCCCTGCAATATAACACCACTTCACTGCAATGTTAACAGAATGATGTCCTGTGATTTTTTTTAATTTGGAAATTTAATCATTTTACAAACAAGTACAAGAAAACTGAGAAACATATCCCACAAATAATCAATGAAACAATTGCTGCCTACATAATGGGAAGGAGGGAGTACAGTATACCCCAGAGGCCTGACCATACTTACGGCTAGGTTTACTAAGCGGTGCTATGGGCGCTTTAGCATTTTTAATGCGCGTAAATGGTGTACGCGCATTAAATCCTAACGTGCCCATAGAAATGTATAGGCGCGTTAGCATTTAACGTGCCTTAAATTTACAGGCGCGTTAAATATGTTAACACACCTTAGTAAACATACCCCTTATTTCGGTAAGAGAAACAAACTCCAAGAAAAAAAAAAAGAAAGAAAAAAAGGAAACCACATTAAAATAAAAACAAAAAAACCCAAACCTCCTGGAAATAATTGAACACAGTCCTTATTTATCCATCAAAAGCTCTCCAGCTTAAGAGATCAAGAAAAACTAATTCTAGTACCTGCCACATCACCAGACATTTGCACTCATCAGACCACAAAATCTTCTCCCATACGTGTGTAGTATCCATTAATTGTTGCTTAACTATGGCATGCCATTTTCAAAACAGATGGATGTCTCAAAATGCCTTAAAAAAAACGTCCAAATCCCGATTTTGGAAAGTCAGAATTTAGATGAATCACACTGCAGTTCATCCAAATAACAAGGGGGAGGGGTGTGTGCTGTGGGCGCGTTTGGGGTGAGACTAGGGAGGGTCCAAAAATAGCACATTCAACAGCAATTTTCAAGCAGAAAGGTCCATGTCTAAAAAGGAAGGCGATTTATCTAGACCTCTTTCAGTGACATCTAAGTTACAAAAAGATGTTCTGATTGAGCAGCAGACCAGTAGAGGAAATAAGGCATGACCCCTCCTTAATCCCCCAGTGGTTACTGTCCGCCCTCCCTCTCCCCTGAAAGTGAAACCAGGCTCTATGTCAGCTGAAGGCATTACAGAAAGCCTGAACAAAGCAGCAAGTAGGGCAGAGGAGTAGCCTAGAGGAAAATCCACTATTTCTGGGATAAGCAGTATAAAATGTTTTGTACTTTTTGGGGATCTTGCCAGGTATTTGTGATCTGGATTGGCCACTGTTGGAAACTGGATGCTGGGCTTGATGGACCTTTGGTCTGTCCCAGTATGGCAATACTTATTTACTTATGTACTTATGATTAGCGCAGTGGACTGTAAACCAAGGGACACAAGTTCGAATCCTACTGTAACATTTTTTTTTTCTCAGGCTCCCTCCAGAAACAGAAAAATACTTACTGTATCTAAAGATATAAGACACCTGCAAGACTGAAGGCTATTGATGTGGTGGACATTCAGGTACCGTGGGTATTTTTCAGGTCCTGGAGGGATCGAATTTACTACAAAATTGGGATGTGAACCTGTGTCCCATGGTTTACAGTCCACTGCCCTAACCACTAGCCTACTCCTCTGCTCTGAAGGGACATCTGTGTGGCAATTTTCTATGACTGCTGCTAGACAGACATCCCTGTGCGTTGTTTTCCCCTGTTTATAATTTAAGCATTTCAGTTTGTAAAATGGTTGTTCAAGATGGATGTCTCCAGCTTAAAGACGACCTTCTCACATATTTTTGAACAAGAAATCTGTTTGTATTTCCTGGTTGAGAATAGCTGTTAGATGGATGGGTTTCTTTGTATGTTATGGGAAGTGGTGTACCAAGGGGGGGAGGCGGTGGGGGCAGTCCGCCCTGGGTGCACGCCGCTGGGGGGCGTGCCGTGGCGCGTGCCTGCTCCGAGTTTGCTAAACTTCGTCGCTCGTTCGCTGCAGCTCCCTCTGCCCCAGAACAGGTTACTTCCTGTTCCGGGGCAGAGGGAGCTGCAGCGAAGCGAAGTTTAGTGAAATCGGAGCAGGCATGCGCCGCGGCACCCCCCCCCC
Organism: Microcaecilia unicolor; assembly: GCF_901765095.1. Taxonomy (NCBI): domain Eukaryota; kingdom Metazoa; phylum Chordata; class Amphibia; order Gymnophiona; family Siphonopidae; genus Microcaecilia; species Microcaecilia unicolor. Next base: position 65,767 of record NW_021963069.1, on the reverse strand, counting down.
CAGCTGCATGCACCCGGGGGGGTGTCATTTCGCCGGAGGGGGGGCGCATCGGCGCTCCACCCCGGGTGCCATCCAGGCCAGGAACGCCACTGGTTATGGGTAGGACATCTCCATTCTGACTTGGGACACTTCTTTTGAAAATGCCCCTCCATGTGCCACATCATACAGCTTTTCTTCAGCAGTTATTTCCTTTGTGCCACCCTCCCATTTAGGCCATGCTTGTGGAGTAACCTTATTATTATTGAACAAGCAGCATTTTCTCCAATCTCAGATTGGGGGGGGGGGGGGACTGCATGTGAGTTAATCCTGCCCTCACATATCAGGTCAACTCCTGTCACTGGACACAGGTGGTTTCCACCAAACTTATTGGCTTTAAAGGAAACTGAACAAATCTGGGATTGCTATGCCAAAGAATAGGAAGACTTATTCTAGAATTTTTGGTTTCTTAATTAGTTTTTGAGCATTTCTATAATTGCTCTTTTCCTGTTGAAATTCTAGAGTATGTTGTGTAGGTCAGTGAAATGAATTCCTCCTCTAATGCATTTTCAACTATATTTTTAGACTGCAGAAATGTGAAAAACATACCAGGGTGCGAAGACTTTTGCAAGGCACTGTACGTCAATAACAATTCCACTTATATCATTAGAACAACACATTTCTAATCCTACATGAGCCTTGTCTATCTCCCAGCTGCTCGCATATTTATTCTATACATAACACTAAGAGAAGTCATTAAGGAGCACACATCCTTTGCATATCAAGAATCTATACTACATTTTATGCCCACAGCGGCAGCGGGATTTATTCAGCAGTCATCTCTGCTGTGCTTTGCTATTATAAAACACATTATGTAGGTCATCAAAAGAATGATGCTTAAACTGTACACAGGCATTTTACTGCTAACGAACTGACTCCATCTCAGTTTCAGTCAAGTAGCCTAAGCGTAGTTGCACTCTAGTGAGGAAAACTGGTTGACAGACCCTTACTTCTGATCAACAGCTCAATATGACCTAAACCCAGGTCCATGCATCAGGGCCGCCAAGGTGGGCCCGGCACTGGAGTCTGTCCCTCTTCTAATCGTGTCCCAACAGGAGCAGAGGAGAAAAACTCCGGCGCCGGGCCCCCCTTAAAGGCTAGGGAGGTGCAGACACGGGGCTTCAGGGTCTCTGGTTTGGCTGGCAGGGTCCTCAAGCCTCGCCAGCAGAAGCCTCCCTCCAGTGCTGTTCTCCACCGCATTGCCTGCCCTGCGGCTGCTTTTCCCCTCACGTCATGCTGTTCGCTGCATTGCCTGCCCTGCGGCTGCTTTTCCCCTCATGTCGCACATGCTCGTGAGGGGAAAAGCAGCCACAGGGCAGGCAATACAGTGGTGAACAGTGCTAGAGGACCCCTGCCAGCCAAGGTATGTGGAGTTGCGGCAGGGGGCACAGAGGTAGGGCAAAATGTGCTCCCCCCACACACACTTTGGGCTCCAGCCTCCCCCAATTTTTGTAGTCTGGCTACGCAGCGCCTGGGGGGGGGCAGCAGTGGCAGCCCCGAGCCCGGCTCTGTCTGATGGCAGCCCTGCCATGCGTCACATACATTATGAATCCTTTCTGTTATACAACTGACCTTTGCTGGTGATTGATTTTTTTTCCCCTCTTCTGTGCAACTGCCACAGCAGCTAAAAACTTAAAGGGCACAAGATTAAATGGCCCTACATAAAAAATTCTTCACACAAATTCTGCTGTGTAGGACATTTCAAATACTAGCAAAAACCCTCTGTTCTAGAGCTATGTAAAATGGAGTTTTCTTTTTCTTTTGAAAATAATAGGTCACGCTGTGTACGTATAAAGCTTCAGGCCCTTCATTCTATAATCTTGCATACAACATTTTATGCTTACCGCATAGATTATAGAATACTGCCAATTACAAGCATAACTTAATTGATAAATTAGGCTCTAATTGAAACTAAATACCAATAATCAGTTACAATTGGAGTTAATTGGCACTAATTTGCAGTTACACTTGTAAGTGCACTTCATTGTAATTCTAGAATGTTAGGGGCCCTTTTACAAAGCAGAATGCTAATCTGGAGCTATCACCGGACCAATGCAGGCAACCAGCTGTAGTTCCAGTGCAAGCTATTTCCTGCGCTGGGGAAAATAGGGCTATATTTTTTAGCATGGGTGGCGGTAAGAGCAATCTTACCACATGGCCATGGCTATTTTCAACAGCACAGAAAGGAGAAGGAAATAGACCAGGCAAACCAGAATCAGACAGGGAGATTTCAAATGATGATAAATAGTTTATTGATGAAGGCTCGACACACGGCGTTTCAACTGTTAACCTGCTTCAGGGGTCTAAAAATATGTAAAGACATCAATTGGTCAATGAGCGATGGTACAATGAGATGAAGAAATATGGTCTTTACAAAGACCTTTTTGCGAGAAATCCGTAGGTCCTGTGCGTGGTGAGTTGTTGCTACTCCAAACGTTTGAAGTACTGACAGCTAACCACACATATCATTGACCAATTGATGTCTTTACATATTTTATATAAAGACTCCTGAAGCACGCTAACAGCCGAAACATGGTACTCTGTCGAGTCTTCATCAATAAACTATTTATCATCGTTTGAAGTCTCTTCGTCTGATTCTGGTTTGCCTGGTCTATTTCCCACACCTTTCTGTGCTGTTGTTATTTTCTCGTGGGATCTCGGCGTTCCCCTGCCCCGGCGGACCTTCACTGAACCCATGGTTATTTTCAACCTGTTCTACCTGCAGCGGTAAAAAGGGCTGCAGCACGTGGCAAAAACGGCCCCTGCCAGTAGCACAACCCAACTGTGTGTGGTGTCATGATAACCTACAATTAGTGTGTCTCACTAAAAGTGATGGGCACTCAGTAGAGCAAGTAGAGTGGGCATTTGCTTTACAAGTGTATATATAAGAGAGTGCTTGGGAATCAGTAAAAAGACACACAATGGTTTTGCACGTAACCCTGACATGTTAGCGCTGTTACAGTTAAGGCAGGCATGCGTCAACAGTCACTGCACACTATTCAAGCAGTAATTGGCTTACTGCAGGACAGTAAAAGGGCCCATTAGTCTTTTTGATGTTGTCATTGCACAACATATACATGAATAAACTTACTTGGTCTAAACAACGGAACTTTCCTATCTTATTCCTAATGCGGACAACCTTTGCTTTCAGGTTTGACTGAAAAGCAAAAAGAGTGCAGAGGGTCTGACTGACAGCCACAACCACAGTGCAGCTGCTTTCCAAAAGCAGTGTCATGGCCAATCCAAAGCGAAACCAGAATTTAGTTTCCCAGGTAGGGGTTCCCAAGCTTCAAGAAAGCAACTGGCTATGGAATTTACCAGGACAGTATACTTTGCCTGCTTGTGCATGGAAAGGATAATTCCAAGGAAGATTTGGGAGAGATACCAGTGACAGAAATGGTATTCAAAGCTGACGAGTCGGAGAAACTGAATCAAATCTCTGTAAACCTGGAAGATGTAATGGGGCAATTTGACAAACTGAAGGGTAGTAAATGGCCTGGACGGACCAGACCATCCCACTGATGCAATTGAAAAATGAACTTGCAGAACTATTGTTAGTAATATGTAATGTTCCTTTAAAATCAAGGATGATACCGGAAGAATGAAGGGTGGCCAATATAATGTCGATTTTTTAAACAGGTTCTAGAGATGATCCGGGAAATTATAGACCGGTGAGCCTGATGTCGGTGACGGGTAAAATGGTAGCGATTATAAAGTACAAAATTACAGAGCATATTCAAAAGCATGGATTAATGAGTCAAAGCCAACATGGATTTAGTGAAGGGAAATCTTGCCTCACCAATCTACTGTATTTCTTTGAAGGGTGGATAAAGGTGAGCCGGTTGATATTGTGTCTGTGGATTTTCAAAAGGCATTTGACAAAGTACCTCATGAAAGACTCCAGAGGAAATTGGAGAGTCATGGGATAGGAAGCAGTGTTCTATTGTGGATTAAAAACTGGTCAAAAGATAGAAAGCGCATACTGTCCTGTTTTATTTTTATCAGCTCACTGACCTGTATGGTTTTTTTGTTTGTTTGTTTTTAATTGTTCCATATTATATGCTGTTATATGTTTTTATAAATATTATGTTGCTTTAAAATCAATAAATAAAGTTTAAAAAAAAGATAGAAAACAGAGAGTAGGGTTAAATGGTCAGTACTCTAAAGGAGAAGGGTAGATGGTGGGGTTCCCCAGGGGTCTGTGCTGGAACCGCTGCTTTTTAACATATTTATAAATGATGTAGAGCTGGGAATAACTAGTGAGGTAATTAAATTTGCTGATGACACATAGTTATTCAAAGTTGTTACATCGCAAGAGGACTGTGAAAAATTACAAGAGGACCTTACGAGACTGGGCATCCAAATGGCAGATAACTTTTAATGTGAGCAAATACAAAGCCACGCATGTGGGAAAGAGGAACCCGAACTATGGCTATGTGATGCAAGGTTCCACATTTGGAGTCATCGACCAGTAAAGAGATCTAGGTGTCATCGCTGATGATACGATGAAACCCTCTCCTCAGCGTGCTGCGGTGGCTAAGAAAGCAAAGAGAATGAGAGGAAGTGACGTCACAGACCTAGATGGCCGCCTGAACTCATAGCTCCAGAGCATCCTCACTGCTAATAAGCTTCATCAGCGATCATCCGCCCTGATTTTGCAATATCTCCCCTTCGGTGCACACCGCCGGTCTAGAGAGCGGATTTAGCCTGTTGATAGGTGGTCATGTTGGTGGCTCGGAAAGAAAACGAGCGTCAACCTGCTAGGCAAGCCAGTAAGGCCCCGCGATGCCATGTTTCATCTGCGCGCCTCTCACACTTGGACTCTGATTTGGCCATGTCCTTAACGGATGCTTGCACAGTGCCTTCTACTCGGGGTCTTTCTAAAGATTTAACAAAGTGTCTCACTGAAATCCGAGATCAGATAAAATCATCTAAGAAGGAAATACTGGAGCGTATGGACTTTCTCAGTGTGGATTTGAGGGAGCTGGGGGGTTGCGTGGAGGACCTGGAGGCTCATGTGGACGACCACAATGAGCAGCTGAACGGTGCAGATGCTCGCTTAACAAAGCTCATGGCTTATTATGATGATTTGCAACACAAACTAGACGACTTGGAAAATCATGGGCGTCGCAACAACCTCCACCTACGCGGGGTTCCTGGATCAGGAGACGAAGAGGACGTTGCCACTATTGTGAGATTGGTGTGTGGAAAACTGGGGATGGAGGACATGGCGATCGAAAGGGCACACAGGGCCCTGGGAAAACCAGTGGATAACCATCCCCGCGATATTGTTGTTTGCTTTGCCTCCTTTCTGGTTAAAGAGCAAGTGTTGCAGTGGGCTTGCCAGGTACCTTTTGTGGAATATAACGAGGCCAAAGTTATGGTGTATCAAGACTTATCTCAATTTACCCTGACTCAGAGGCGCACAATGAAACCTGCGCTGGACGTCCTGGTCAGGAATAAGATCCCATATCGTTGGGCTTTCCCCTTCGCACTCTGTAGTGGGCAAGTTGCATTGGATTCATCCAGTGGCGTACCAAGGGGGAGCAGTGGGTGCGGTCCGCCCTGGGTGCACGCCGCTGGGGGGGGTGCCGTGTGCCTGTCCGCTACGTTCGTTCTGTGCTCCCTCTGCCCCGGAACAGGTTACTTCCTGTTCCAGGGCAGAGGGAGCATGGAAACGAAGCAGACAGGCGCGCGGCCCCCCCCCCCCCCCCAGCAGCATGCACCCGGGGGGGACTGCACCCGGGGAGCGGGGCGCACTGGTGGTCCGCCCTGGGTGTCAGCCCCCCTAGGAACGCCACTGGATTCATCTCCTCTCTGATGTCTGGAAGATTTTGTATGGTGCTGGCTTGACGACCAATGAAGTTCCACCGGTTGACCTGGTTACCACTGCAAGGGCCAAACTTCAAAAATGGAAGCGAGTTACCAGCAAGACTAAGAACGCCCAGGCAGCTATCTGAACTAATTGACTGGACTGGTTGTATGCTTTTGCTTAGGGTTTATGAGCATTACCTTGATACATATATGCTGTGTACCAGTTGTATAAGGCTGATGGCTAAATAATGGGTTGGGGGTTTGAAGAGGGGGATGTGTGTCTGGAGGTGGAAGGGGGGGAGATGGGAGTGTAGGGGACTTTTTTTTCTCCCTTCTATCTGCTCTTTTCTTTCTTGAATGGATAGTTTTGGGCGGAGTGGATGAGTATGCATGTGTGGGGGGGAGCCGGGGGCAGTTTAGGTGGTGTTCTGGTTACGGCAGGGTCCTTCCTCCAGTGTTCCCAGACAGTGGTACTAGTCTAGTCCTGCCTGGTGGTGGATGGTGGGTGGGGGTGTTGGGGCAGGGTTGGGAGGGGGGTTTTATTTGAGTTGGCGGGTTTTGTACATGGCTCTTTTGCTTGTCTCACCAAGTGTATGGTTGGCGACTTATAGTTTTTGTCTTATAATATCAAGGGCTTGAACTCACCTCAAAAACGCCAAAAAATGCTTAAACAGCTCTTGCACCTTGGACCACATGTGTCTTCCTGCAGGACATGCATTTTAGAAGGGGGCATGAGAAGCTTTTGTCACATCCTTCCTATCCACGTTTTCTGTGCCTCTGCTGTTGATGCTTCCAAGAAACGTGGGGTTGCTATTTTGCTTCACTCTTCTTTACAGGTCCCTGTAACAGTTTTAGTGGGTGCAGTGCACTTCAAGCAGGCGGACCCAGGCCCCCCCTTCCTGTTACACTTGTGGTGGTAAATGTGAGCCCTTCAAAACCCACTGTACCCACATCTAGATGCCCCCTTCACCCCTTAGGGCTATGGTAGTGGTGTACAGTTGTGGGGAGTGGGTTTTGAGAGTGGGGTGGGGGGCTCAGCACACAAGGTAAGGGAGCTATGCACCTGGGAGCAATTTTTGAAGTCCACTGCAGTGCCCCCTAGGGTGCCCAGTTGGTGTCCTGGCATGTCAGGGGGACCAATGCACTATGAATGCTGGCTCCTCTCATGACCAAATGGCTTGGATTTGGTCGTTTCTGAGATGGGCATCCTCGGTTTCCATTATCGCCAAAAATTGGGAACGACCATCTCTCAGGACGTCAATCTCTAAGGTCGACCTAAATTTCACAATTTGGGCGTCCCTGACCGTATTTTCGAAATGAAAGATGGACGCCCATCTTGTTTCGATAATACGGGTTTTCCCTCCCCTTCGCCGGTCCTGCGAGGTCATCCTCAGGAAAACTTGGGTGCCCCTTTCGATTATGTCCCTCCACACGACTTGCCCAAGGTCACAAGAAGCTGTAGTGGGAATTGAACCCAAGTTGTCAGACTCAAAGCCCACTGCACAAACCATTAGGCTACTCCTCCACTGTTTTGGGATCTTGCCGGGTACTTGTAACCTGGATTGGCCACTGTTGGAAACAGGATGCTGGGCTTGATGGACCTTTGGTCTGTCTGTCCCTGTATTGCAAAGCTTACGTTCTTATGCTCATGTATCTTTATAACCAAATGTACCAGATGCATTTAGGCCACTTTAGCTATCTAACCTCTTCCCACACACACTTTGGGTTGTTTTGATCTCCAGAAAATCAAGTTAAAATGTATTTCTGCATACTTTCTCACCTTTAAAAATATAGTTGGATTCATTAGCTCTGAAATTAAATGTGTTTAGCAAATGAACTGACAAGATTAAATACTGATATAAAAATCAGGAGCTTGTTAAATAAAACTGCATTCTTTTTAATGCAAACACAAAGGGAATGATTCACTAAGGCTCTTCTCATGGTGTCTGAGGAAATGATCTTTTTGAATCAGGCCCTAAATTTTAATCAGTGGCACATATTGTATTCTGTTTTCTCTGTCAGGCATGAAGCACAGAAGCAATATGAGTATTCCTGACACAGGACAGCCTATAGATGTAGACTGTCCAAGGACAATACTTGGGGCGATATAGTGCCTCTTCTTCTAAATTCTCTCATGCTTTTAGAGATGCCAAGGGTGGCCCATCCCAAAGCTGGAGATTTACCACCGCTATGCTGGAGATTTTTCTCACGTTCCTCAGACATATCTAAAACCAGTACATTCCAAAAAACGTATATATTATAATAAATAAATAGAAAATAAAGTTCTTTTTCTATCATTGTGGTCTGGTCATTTTATTTTTCTAATCACATCGGTCCCAATTGCTGGTTTCTGCTTTCTCTCTTGCCAGGGTCTCTGTCTGTTTGGCATTTCTTCTCTCTCCATGTCCACCATCCATCTTCACTCTGTTGCTATCCATCCTGTTCAGTATTTCCCATGTCCCTGCCCACACAAGCCAACTTTTCAGAATTATTGGGGGTTCTAAGCTGAATGGAAATAACCCCTCCCTGGACACATACAAGGAATTCTCTCAATATTGGAGGTGCTCAAGCACCCACAGCACCCACAAAGCCGGCTCCTATGTCCCTGCCCCTATCCTTCCACCATGTTGAGCATCCTTCTTCTCCATGTTCATACTCTTGCCCTGTCCAGCATCATCCCTCTGTATCACTATCCCACCCCCATGTGTCTAGCATTGTCCCTCTGTCTCTATCCACTCCCCCAAACTGTCTGGCAGCGCACTTCTGTATCCCTATTCCTCCCCATGTCCAGCATCTCTCCCTCTTTCTTCCCTTCCTCCTGCCCCCCTAGCTAGGGTCCAACATCTCCCACTATCACTTGCACCCTATGGATCCAGCATTTCTCACTATCCCCCCCCCCTCCCCACAGATTTCGGCATCACATAAATCTAATCTTCCCCCCCTTTGTGACATGGCAGCTTTCTTCCTTCCTTTGCCCCCCCCCCTCCCCACTCATGGTATGGCAGCTCTCTCCCATCCCTTGTGCTTCCCCTCCCCCTGCAGTATGGCAATCACCAACAGCGGAAGAAGTGTCAACATTCCCTCTGCCAGTCCCGGCCCTCTGGAAACAGGAAGTAGAATCAGAAGAGGTGAGACCAGCAGAGGGTATGTCCTGAGGGCTAACCGATGCAGCCCATTTTCAGCACTGCTGCTACTGCTATCTAGGGTAATAAGTTTAAAGGACCAGGAGGCAGGGTGGGAGTGAGCAAGCGAGCAAGAGAGAGATGTCGAACCAGGGAAGGAAAGCACAAGGGAAGAGAGAGAGCTGCCATAATCTGAGGGTGAGGAGCAAAGTGCCAATGCTGGAGGAAAGAGCACTTTTGAATGTGAGCTGTAGAAGGAGGCCAAATGCATATATCACACACCTAATGCATGTGACTTGGTATGTCTGTGATTTATAACATCGTGTTTCACAAATATGCTCACAGTCACCTCCAGAAGAGAAGGCCCGGCAATGCTCTTCTGGCGCCTGGACTGCATGACACTACATCAAGCCATTTTATTAAGCCATTTTATTAAAGGCTCTGTTTGCCACGTAACAAGACAAGTAAGCTGCTTATATATACCTCAAGGCCAGGGTAGAACCCAAAAAATTGTTCATAAAAATGCAGAGAACCCTTTCCTGGTAAGCTCTCTCTAGAAGAGGTCTGTTTCCGGGACAGAACTGCTCTGCCCTTGCCTTCCAGGGGACGGACATCCCTAAACAATTATCTGCTGCAATAAGAACTAGCACCCACATCCTGTTAAGGTTAGTGTCCTACAACCCTGCAAAAATTTTAAAAAATAAAATAAAATGCAGGAAAAATGCCTTCTGCTCCCTTCAGGACTTATGATTTCTGCATTGGCCCTTGGGAGCGGCCGACAATGTTATTCTACTTAGTCTCCTGCGGGTTATAAGGGGAATTCGGGACCGTCCTTCTTTGTTTATTTTGTACAGCGCTGCGTAACCCTAGTAGCGCTCTAGAAATGTTAAGTAGTAGTAGTAGAATTCATTTTTTATGGGTGGGGTAACGTTGTTCCTGCCCTTCTGTAGGGGAGTGTGGGGGCGGGGGATAAGGATCCTATCATTGTGTTATCTTATTTTATTATAATCTATTTACCAAATTGTAATTTTCATTGAATTGTTTCTAAATTGTATTATATTTGAGAAGAGTTGGGTATAAATGTGAAATGTAACAAAGTAAGGGAGGTCTGATGTCCAGGCCTTAGAATAAAATGCTACCAAACCTATCCTAGGGGAGCTCCAGCCAGCCGAGTTTTCATGATATCCACCATGAACATGAACACCTGCCTCTACTGGATGCAAATGTGGCTCAAGCATCTGCATTGTGCTGAAAACCTGACTGGCCGGCAGGTCCCCCAGGACAGGTTTGGGAGCCACTGTCTGATTGCATCACATTATTCTATTAATATTCCCTGAAAACTGGGTTGCTTAAGACATCACCGGCAGCCTGGCTCGAAGGTGCTAGGGAAAAAAAAACACCTCTACTTGTCTGCAAACCAGACAGAAAGTGGATGAACACAGCAGATGTCAAAAAATAAAGCACCAGGAGTTATTTATTTATTATTTATTTGCATTTGTATCCCACATTTTCCCACCTATTTGCGGGCTCAGCGTGGCTTACAATACATTGTAAATGATGGAAGTGCAATTGGTTGCAGTACAATTATGGGTTACATTGTGAAGAGTTATATAAGACAGAGTAAATTCAGGATATTATTAGGGGCTAGGACAGTGGAATATAACAGTGGTGAGTTGAGAGGGGGACAAAACAGTATCGAGGGAACAGGGAGGTCTGACAATTTTATCTGTGGGTAGGGTTTAAGAGTGGTGAGAGCGCGGGAGAAGAGATTTCAGAGAGTGTATTGGTGCGTGTCTATGAGATTGTATGGGCTTCATGTGTTTTGATCCTTGCCGTAGATTTTCTCGAAGAGATAAGTCTTTAGTAGTTTGCGGAAGTCGGTTAGTTCGTAGGTCGTTTTCAGGCTGCGTGGTAGTGTATTCCAGAATTGTGTGCTCATGTTTTTCTTAGGTTTTTTTTTTTCGCTTTTTAAAAATTCCAGAGCCGATACTGACGGCTTGGCGCATGGCTTCTAATGCGAACTCAGCGCCATCGTTTTGCTTGGCAACGCAGTAAGCAAATTATATGCAAACAGGATCTGCAAAGAACTTGTGGGCCAATCACGTTTCTGCACAAAAGGCAGCTAGTGTGGTGCGCAAGCCTGAGCGGAAAGAATCAGCACGCATCTGCAAATGCGCTGGAGCGCTATTCTGTGTATAAATATCGGTATTGTAACATTTTTATCCGCAGATTAGCATTCCAGCACATGCGCGGAGGTGTGCCGATAAGATTTTCTTCTGCTCCGATCTGTGCACAGCTGTAGTTGTTCTTAATGCTGAACAGTCACCTCCCCTATTCTGTCCCCTTTTTTTTTTAACCTACGCTCTTATGGAGGCCACAAAATTGTTGTGATCACTGTTATACTCAGAGCAACAACAACAAAAAAAAGGAACGGGTATTGAATCCTCAGAGACGCTACTGCAGAAGTTTGAACTAACCCTTCTACCCCTTCTCAGATGTGGTATTAAAGCTTTACCATTGTGCAAATCCTGAATTGCAGAATAGCTAATACGCTCATTACCATTAATTTGAATATGCTGAGCGCTGGTGTCCAACGCATGGCTTTGCACAGGGTTTGCTTCTGCGCAAAACCCTTTTTCGCATCATGCGCCCACAAAATTTTGCGCAGATATCGCTTTAGCCCCGCACCAATGTCTGTGCAGTTTTGATGCCTCGGCCGCTCTGACTGCACCTTGTACACAACAGGGCCACCGAAAGGGCTGGCCACATTTCCCCGGGCCCAGGTTTCAAAGGGGGGTCCGGCACTGGGCTCTGTCTCTCTCCTGCTCCTGACGGGACCCGGGTGATCGCATTCCAACAGGAACAGGAGAGAGAAACTCCGGCCCCCCCTTAGAGGCTGGGGAGGAGCAGACACAGGGCTTCGGGGCCTCTGGTTTGGCTGGCAGGGATCCCCAAGCCCCACCAGCAGAAAAGCCTTCCTTGAGTGCTGTTTTCCACCGCATTACCTGCCCTGCGGCTGGTTTTCCCCTCAGCATGTGCAAAGTGAGGGGAAAAGCAGCAACAGGGCGGTCTCTTTCGTATTCTTACAAGACAAAGAAGCCCTATTGAGACTATATTTTCAAAAAACTCATCCTGAATTTTTAGGAGGGAAAGTGTCAATTTTTCCTGATATTTCTAAATGGACTCAACAAAGGAGGAAAAAATTCTTAGAGATGAAACAAGAGACCCTTTTACTAAATGCTCGCTTCCAGTTGCGATTTCCATGTAAATGTATTCTTCTCTTTAAAGATAAGAAATGTGTTCTTCGAACCTCTCCAACTGCGCAATTTTTTGAATTCCCAGGGTAGTATGGGAAGAGAACCACATGTTTAGCTGATTAAGAGTAAAAGGGGTATACTACCTGTATCTTTTTTTTTTTTTAATATTTCTTAAATCCAACTTCCTTTGGATTTAATCATGGATTCCTCTCTAAATTGTGGACTAATTAACCAAGTAATTAATTTACTATTGTTACTTTTCTTAGAATGTATTTTCTTTTGGATCTTGATGTATTCTTTCGAAGATTATTGTATCTTTGTACTCAATTAAAAATGTATAAATTAAAAAATTAAAAAGCAGCCACAGGGCAGGTAATGCGGCGGAGAACAGTGCTGGAGGAAGGCTTCTGTTGACGGGGCTAAGGTATGTGGAGTTGCGGTGGGGGGGGGGCAGGAAGGTGGGGCAAAATGTGCCCCCCCCCACTTTGGTCTCCGCCCCCTCCCAATTTTTGTGGTCTGGCTACGCAGCAGTCGGGGGGGGGGGGCGGCAGCGGTGACCCTGGGGGGGGCAGGCACCAGCGGTCCTGGGGAGGGGGCCTGGCAGTGGCGGTCCTGCCCTGGGCCAGGCTCAGTCTCTCGGCAGCCCCTGGTACACAGAGATTAGCATCCTATGAACTGAAAACACTGACAGCATGTGAATCCTGTCTTAATACATACACCTCAACATCAGCAGCTATCATCCTCTCTAACTGAAAGGCCTAGCCTTGTAGCATTTCCTCTGGCTGTGGAAACAATGCCTACATACCATGCCACTTTGCTGTGCCCATAAATTCACCAAGCTGCAACGTCATCCACTCACTACTGGGATGCAGACTCTTACACTGTGTAGCCATTAGATTCCTCTTGCAGATCTAATGTCCCCCCTGCTCTATCGACTTCTCCTTGCTCGTCTTTCTACCCACCCTAGCTGTTGCTTCTCCTTTGTCACTCCAGGTCTCCCCCTCCCACTGCTTACGCTAAAGCTTTTTTGCTGAATTTTGCAATGAATAAGGCAAGACAAAGGAGTGTGAAGACACTGAATACATACCATATCATGAACAATTCTTGGAAGGAAGCTTTTGCTACGTGTTAAAGTCAGTAATCTTTTATTTATTTTATTTTCACTAAATCACAGAAAGTGGTGGGCAAATAATAATAAACCTATCCTCCCCTTTCCCCAGTAAACCTCTTCACTTCCATTACCCCCTACATACAACCTGCTCCATACTATAGCTGCCTAGTTATACTTCCCAGTGGCCTAGTGGTAGGGTGGTGGACTTTGGTCCTGGGGAACTGAGTTCAATTCCCACTTCAGGCACAGGCAGCTCCTTGTGACTGAGCAAGTCACTTAACCCTCCAATGCCCCATGTAAGCCACATTGAGCCTGGCATGAGTGGGAAAGCACGGGGTACAAATGTAATAAAAATTAAAAAAAATCCATTTTGGCCATGCCTTTTTGTCAGTGATCTGGGAAGGCACTCCATAGGATACGCAGAAGAACCCATGGTATCATGTTGGTCTGATGCTATTGAAGTGACAATGACGGTGGAGTAGAAATGGAGAAAAATGTGTGGAAATTCTGAGCGATTGATTTTATGTGAACATCAGTGATATTGTTTGTTACAGGTGAGAGCTTGCTAAAGTTCAGTATTTTAATTCTTTAGTACAACAAGCTTCGAATCTGGGGCAGAAAATCTTTCAGGTATTGTGCGGTATGCAGGTTAAAAAATAAGGCGCTGGTGGCAAAACCAAGGCCAGCGGTGGAGTTATTAGGGAAGTATTTTCTATAGAAAGTAAATGTATTATGTGATGCTTTTTCTGAGACAGTGGCTCAGGAGGTGGTTGATGTCCTTTTCTTTATTTTAGATTGTAAACCACTCCGACTTGTATTAGAAGGGTGGTATATCGAATGTTTTTACACTATTAAACTATATCACTGTCTGGCACCCCTCGGGAGTAGCGTGCTTTCCGCAGTCACAGAAAGGTCGATGAGCACTGATATAGTTATTTGGGTATCCGTCATATTAGTCCCTGGATAGGAATCTTTTGGACACATGCACCCACGGGGAGCTCCAGTTTAATGGGCATTCTATACAGCTTTACTGTGATCTGTCTACTTACACACTTGTGCTGCACAGAGAGTTTAAGCTGGTATTGGAGGTGTCTTTATTTTTTTTTTTGGTTCATTTGTACCCCACATTTTTTTGTTGTTTTTTGTTACATTTGTACCCCGTGCTTTCCCACTCATGGCAGGCTCAATTTTCCCATTGGAGCAGGCACAATGTGGCTTACAATAATTCAAGAGGAAAAAATACAATGCAAAGCAGACTCAGTTACAGAATGAGCCCACTGGCACTTTGCTTTCTCTTCAGGGGAACCTTGCATAGACTTAGGAGGCATGGAAGCTCTTGAGGTTGGCTGGACTGGTGACACTGGAGCAGCCTGAGACCCTGAGTGGGAGAAGTAGGGTAACATGGGTAACATGAGGAACTACCTGGACCCGAGTTTCTCATAAGCGGAGGAGACCTTCTCAAACCTCACCACAGCCCTGACTTCTGTTTCTGGACTGGTTCGACTTAACCTGATGTCTGCCACCTTGGAGCTCTGCTGTGTTTTGTGAGGGTGGATTTCTCTATAGTCTACCACAGTCTGGAGCCACTTTGCTGTCTGTGCCAGGGTTTAGGGCATGGTGATGTGCCCTCTACCTGTGCTTTTGTGCACAGCTCCGGATTGCCATTGCCAGCGATAGGGATGCGAGCACTGTTGCCTGGGTTTTGTAAATTTCTGCTTTATGTATCTTGGGGGGAGGGAGGGATTGTGTGTTTGCTATATATGTGGAAGGGGGTGAGGGTGATGGTTATTTTCCCTATGTGTCCCTGCCAGAATGTCTGTGACCTCTGTGGTTTTGAGGAGCAGTGTAGTAGTTGTGGGAGAGAGGAAAGGCGGGGGGGGGGATTGCTTGGTACTGCCATCAATGTCTTTAGAGACCTTATTCCTGATTTCTAATGGTATCAGAATGCTCTTCGTCCTGCTACACCTCATTTTGACGATCATGGAAATCTTTGATGAGACCATCCGGTAGTGTTCAAGATCAACCAGTAATTCAAAAACTTTTTTACACCGTTCAAGACTCCTGAGGCCTGTGGCCGAAACACAGTACTGTGTCGAATCTACAATAAAGTTTATTCTCTTTCATACCACCATAGTTTCAAAGTCCTGAAGTCATTGGTCATAGTAACATAGTAACATAGTAGATGACGGCAGAAAAAGATCTGCACGGTCCATCCAGTCTGCCCAACAAGATAACTCATATGTGCTACTTTTTGTGTATATCCTACTTTGATTTGTACCTGTGCTCTTCAGGGCACAGACCGTATAAGTCTGCCCAGCACTATCCCCGCCTCCCAGCCAGCAGCCCTGCCTCCCAACCACCAGCTCTGGCACAGAATCTACAATAAAGTTTATTCTCTTTCATACCACCATAGTCTCAAAGTCCTGAAGTCATTGGTCCACTTCCCACTTTGCTTTTCTGTATTTGCACCTCGTGGGATTTTGTTTTCATGCACTCTGTGGAGAGCCTTCTCCAACAGTGGCCAATCCAGGTCACAAGTACCTGGCAAGATCCCAAAAGAGTAAAACAGATATTATTATTATTTATTGCACTTGTACCCCACATTTTCCCACCTATTTGCAGGCTCAATGTGGCTTACAAAAACCTGTAATGGCTTCACCATTTCAGGGAACAGAAGTACATTTGGTGGTACAGAGATATAATAATAACAAGGTTAGCAGTCGATCTATTCAAGCAGTTATAGAGAGAAAATGGTCAAAGTGAGGGAGGGGTGTTGATGAGTTGTAGTTAGTTATGTATTATGCTACTTATCCCAGGAATAAGCAGTGGATTTTCCCAATTCCATCTTAATAATGGCTTATGGACTTTTCTTTCAGGAACATTTTCAAAACTTTTTTTAATCCCTACTAAGCTAACTGCTTTTTCAATATTTTTTAAATCAATTTATTTGCTCATAAAGTCAGGCTTAAGCTTGGTCCAATAAAATAAAGAAGTTGCCCTAGTAACTCTTTGTAGATATTTTCTGGAGTAATACAGGCAGTGTTTGTAAAAGAAAAAGCCACGTAGGCAGGATGAACATTTTGCACAGGTAAAGTATACTCTGTTGGGACAGAGAAAGATTGTGCCAGCTGGCTAATTGCCTTTCAGTAGCTCTGAGTAGAGGAGAAACACTACTGGCATACGGCTTATGTCTCTCACGAGGAATATGTGTGCACAGATGTGTTTCCATCTCTGCCACTTTAATGAAATACTCTTTTGCAAATACGTTCCAGTTGTTCATTCAGAGCCTCAGTTTTCTGCCAGTTAATTTTATATCCAGGAAAATTCACCAAATTTCTCATTATTTCCTGTATTGAAGGTAACAAAATCTCTTTCGTTTTATACCAAACACCCTAATCATATTGCACAATTTCTCCACGAACACTAATTCTGGCTTCACGTTATAAGACACAGACTAATCCAGGTATGATGTGGTATATTGCCTATCAAAACAGAAAGAGAGCACTGTAGAAAGAAAGACTGAGGAGTTTAACAAAGAGGCAGCAAAAATGACAAGGGACCTGGTGGAGGTGGTAGAGACTAAAACAGTGATGGAATTCATACATGCGTAGGTTACATACTGAGGATCCTTATGTAGAAACAGGATAAAATCAACAACATTGAGTGGTGCTTAGATAACTCCAGTAGTTGTGAAAGTAAGGCCAGTGTCAGGCAGGCTTCTACAGTTTCTGTCCCAAATACGGCAAGACAGGTTTGGACGGGCTGAAGTAGGCTTTGACATAAACTCCAGTAGTTGGGACAGTAAGGCCGCTGCCGGAAAGACTTCTATGGTCTATGACCCAAAAACAGCAAAGGTGAGATCAATATCACTATGTATCACACTCATATCATACATCATTAGTGCGGGTGTTGTGTATCTCAGTGGGGAAGGGGAAGACATGTCAAGTTAAAATTAACAAATAAAAATGTTGACAGCAACATTGTTGGACTGTTGGTTTAATTATAATTCAACAATGAATGTGACTATGCTGTAAACAAAATACATGACAGACCTCATTGACCTACCAACCAGAAACACATCTGAATCAACACTAAATTTATACTACCCAAGCTGCAAAGGACTTAAATACAAATCAACTATCCAGTTTTTCCTACATAAGCACACAACTGTGGAACGCACTCCCAAAAGCCTTGAAAACAACGTATGACCACCTAAACTTCCGGAAATCACTAGAAACCAACCTGTTTAAAAAGGCATACCCAACCGAACCAACTTAAATGCCTGATCTCTGCAACACAACAAAAGTAAAGTACATAATGGACATAACACAACTCTTCCGCTTTACGACTCCCTAATGTGACTGTTCCACATGAACTTTATCTTACCACAATATCACTTTGTATTTGTTCATACCGGAGTCTGCGAACACCTCTCCGGTACAATGTAAGCCACATTGAGCCTGCAAATAGGTGGGAAAATGTGGGATATAAATGTAACAAATAAATAACAATAAATAAAACCACTCTTCCAAGACTGCATCATACATAACTGCGACCACACCTCAAATATTGTGTTCAGTTCTGGTCACCGCATCTCAAAAAAGATATAGTGGAATTAGAAAAGGTGCAGAGAAGGGCAACGAAAATGATAAAGGGGATGGGACGACTTCCCTATGACAAAAGGCTAAAGCGGCTAGGGCTCTTCAGCTTGGAGAAAAGACGGCTGAGGGAGTGGAACAGGTAGAAGTGAAGCATCTGTTTACTCTTTCCAAAAATACTAGGACTAGGGGGCATGCAATTAAGCTACAAAGTAGTAAATTTAAAACGAATCGGAGAAAATATTTCTTCACTCATCGTGTAATTAAACTCTGGAATTTGTTGCCAGAGAATGTGGTAAAGGCGGTTAGCTTAGCGGGGTTTTAAAAAGGTTTGGACAGCTTCCCAAAGGAAAAGTCCATAGACTGTTATTAAAATGGACTTGGGGAAAATCCACTGCTTATTTCTGGGATAAGCAGCATAAAATGTTTTGTACTTTTTTGGGATCTTGCCAGGAATTTGTGACCTGGATTGGCCACTGTTGGAAACTCGGGCTTGATGGACCTTTGGTCTGTCCTAGTATAGCAATACTTATGTACTTATGCATTTATGTGGCTGACATCATGGTAAATTACCCGCACAGAGTTGTAGGTGCGGCTCTGGCCATCCCGATAGGCAGACTAGATGGACCATAGAGGTCTTTTCCTGCTGCCATTAACTATGTTGCTATGACCTCATCAACTACAACTCTCAGGAGAGTAAAAGAGAGAACTGGTCATAAGGTTGGAGGTGGGGCTGGCTCCCACAGTATTCAAGAAGTAGAAGTGAAGTTTATAGTTTATTAGGATTTAATATGCTCAGACTAACTGGCAGACCTGAGCGGTGTACACAAAAATAATACAATTCTAAAGTAAGAAAAGGAACTCCAGTGCAAGATAGGAAAGATACACAACATTCATACCACGCAACGAAGGTGGAATGGGGAGGTAGAAGGGACGAAAATCAGTGAGAACAGCATCCTACATCAAGTGAAGAGTTAGGAGAAGCCAGATCAAGAGAAGGAAGGAAACACCAGGAACCAAAACCTGACGTTGTGAAGCAGTAGGTGAAACAACTAGGCCAGACACTAGGGTCAAAATTATATATATGGTGCCGAAAAATCAGTGTCAATAAAATTTCGTGCTAAGAACTATTCTATAAACAGCGCCCAGAGTTGGGTGCCACTGATAGAATAGCGTTTGGTGTCAGGATTCATGCCCAACTTTAGGTGCGAGGATTTACACCAAGTAAAACCTGGTGCAAATTCTCGCACCTAAATTACACACAGATCTCCCTTATTCTGTAAAACTGCGGGTAAATTCCAGGAATAACCCCAATCCGCCCATGCCCCTCCCTACAAGTGTGTGTGCAAATTTTATTTAGTGCCAATAATTGATTAGCACCCCGTTAATTGTCTTGTTCAATTAAATTGCACACAGAAATTGGCATGTGTCATATACAGAATTAGGTCATAGATGCCATCCAGAGGTGAGCTGCTTCCCAGCTCTATAGAATCTTCAGTGAGTGATAACCAGGCTAGGGAGAGCAGCCAGCCTTTAAACAAACAAGCTTAATGATTTTGCAGAATGGTTTGTAGAAAATAATTAAGAGTGCATTTGATAATGAGACCCAGTTGCATGGAGGGGTTTTCAAAAGCAGCAAGGTTTCCCTGAGAAAAAGTCACAAGAGAGCAAGGAGGAGGAGATGAACTATGAAACTGGATGCACAATTATGGGCAAGCGTTAAAAAGCACAGTGCACAAGATAATTCAAAGGGGCCATTGATCTTATGTTCCCAAAACAGACAGGTCTATGGCAGCTTGTTATCTGAGTCACAGTTATCAGAAGTAAAGATAGAAGAGCTGAACTGTTAGGATTCTGAGGATTTTTTTTTGACTCTGCTAAAACTAATTACTTCTAAAGGGAACTGTCAATCACATGAGAAATGCTTGGCGGGGGGGGGGGGGGGGGGGGGGGGGCAAGAGAGGAGAATTTGGGCCCCTTTTACAAAGCATACCTCAGTAGCCCGGTGGTAGTTCCCACCCCCAGCGCCATCATATGTGGCGCTACAAAAATATATTTAGCACCGGTGTGTACCTGGCTATAATCGGGCTGTGCCGCATGCTACCCAATTACCGCCAGGTTAGCGCAGAAGCCCTTACTGCGCACCTCAATGGGTGGCTGTACCATTTCTTTAAAAAAAGAAAGACCTATTTTTTATCTGCTGCAGTAAAAGGGGGCTTTGGCGCACGTCAAAAATACGCACTGACGCTAGCGCAGGCCCCATTTTGCCGCAGCTTGGTAAAAAGGGCCCTCTGTGATATAGAAATTACAGAATGATACAGGGTTGAGGACAGAGCCCACATGGACAGAGACAAACTTTGTCCTCCTCCCTGTTTCATTCTCTAATGGAGTGGAGGAGTGGTTAGGGTGGTGGACTTTGGTCCTGGGGAACTGAGTTCAATTCCCACTTCAGGCACAGGCAGCTCCCTTGTGACTCTGGGCAAGTCACTTAACCCTCCATTGCCCCATGTAAGCCACATTGAGCCTGCCATGAGTGGGAAAGTGCAGGGTACAAATGTAATAAAAATAAATAACGCAGACAAGGATATTTTGATGTTTTGGAAAAATGAGCAAAAGTGCTGTCTAAAATTGGAAATACTTGCACAGGGGATCCTGTGCATTCCTGCTACCAGCACATCTTCTGAGAGGTCATTTTCTATTGCGAGAAGGACTGTGAAAGACAGGAGAGCTAGATGAGATGCCTTATTATGTATCCAGATTAAAAAATCATAACAGTGCTTCATAGAGCATATTTCTTCTCCGCTAGGGCACACAGAGCGGGATGTATTTTGTACCCCTGGGTGGATTAGGGTTCCTTGGGGTAGTAGAAATCAGCTATAGTTGGGGTTGGAAGGGTAGAGGGTGGCGGGGGGGGGGGGGGTATTATAGTTTGTTGTCATTCTTGTTTTCTGTTTGTGATGTATAAACAACAGTTGTACAGAATATTGTTCCTTTTTATACTTTAATAAAAAGATTTAAACATAAAATCATAAGTGTTTGAGACTTGTGCAGAGGAGGACAGAGCCCGCGGGGACAAACTTTGTCCCTGTATCATTTTCTAATAGAAATACAGCCTCAAATCTGAAATAATTGTGGTCTATCACACCTGCCTTTACCTTATCCTATGGACTTCTAGTCTCTCTGGGATGACTCTGCAATACAATATCATCTCACACTAAATGGTGAAAATCTGTGAAGCCGAAGCATTTTTCAGCAATGGGGCTCCACTTCAAAAAGGATTATTGGTTACAAACGCTGAAGAGGAAAGGACAGTCATTCATTCCTTAACTCATTTTTAGCTCGTCTCAGAAATATCATTTTACTCCTTTAGACACTGTTTCATAGGAGAAATAGGCAGTGGGTTTCAGAAATCCTTCAAACAATCTATTGCTCACCTTGACTCTGCAATTGCTTTACACGCCAATAAAAAAAAAAAGAAATCTATACATGACTTATATTATCTGACACACCAAAGTGGACTTTGAAAACAGGGTTATTTTCCTGCTTTCTTTTAAAAATAATGTACAAAGGCCATATGGCCTAAAAATACATTTTCTGGTTATTTGATTGTGGCAAAGTGATGTGGAAGATGACCCAATGCAAGTATGTATGTGCTGAAACCAGGCCTTGTTAGCTTCTTGATGGAACTGTTTTGCTATGCAATACTTCATAACATTCTCAGCACTATTTCAATTTTTTTTTTTTTTTTTGCCTTCAGGAGACTCGTTTCCACTTTAGTGTCTGGGTATAAAATCTAGACATATCTTTGGTGAACAGTGAGGTCAGGGCAGGACCAGTAGGCTGCGAGGCTAAAAGGCAACAATCCACTTATTCAGAACACTGCTTCCACTCAACATCCAGGCCAGAAGGAGCAATTCCAACTTACAGGATTTATTTACTTAACTTGGATTACAAAAAGGTAAAACACATACGTTTTTACAGTTAGCAGGAAAATTACAGGTCAAATCCAAAACTTGCAGTCTTCTCCAATAGTAGGACTGTTAAATCCTATGCCTTGGAAAAAGCTCTTCACAGAAAGTTCGTTATACCTCTCTACTCTTTGGACCCTAGTTCCAGATTGGAGGTATTTGATAGTAAGGGTCTTCAGGTAATATTTCTCTCTTTCTCAGGGAGCTGGGAACTGGTTACTGCAGTGGGCTGAGCACCTGGGGAACTGGGTGGGTTTCCCACTGTGGCTCTTTATGACAGTCACTTAACCTTCCATTGCCCCAGGTACAAAAACAGATTGCGAGTACACTAGGGACAGAGAAAGTACCTGCCTATAATAAGTGTAAAATCACTTTGGTTGTACCACAGAAAGGCTGTATACCATATCCACGACCCTTCACCCTTTGCCGACTGGTAGCCAATCCCTTCCCTATAGGAAGACACCTGAAGCTTCTCTCGGATAGAGGTTTTCCACTGCTCCTGCTCCCTTCGTCCTTGGAAGGTAGTGCTGGTCGTCTAGTCCCATTCCAGGTTCCACAACACACAAAGAAAAAACCATAGAATCAGTGCAGCAACAGAAAGAACTTAATATCCCGCACATGATAAGAAATATCTGAGCGACTAACAAAACTAAGTAGAAAGAAGAGAGAAAATAGAAATAGAGGAGGAACGGGAGAGGGTAGGAAGTAAAGGGAGGGAAGAAGAAGGAACTACAATATGTTATAGGAAAGGGAGGCATAGCAGAAAACAACAGAAGGGGTAATTTTGAAGGTAGACAGGCTCAGAGGGGGGGGGAGACTATCACCAAAGCCAGCCTAATTAATTTACGGAAAAAGCATCTGCAAAGAGGAAGGTTTTAAGGTCAGTTTTAAATTTGTTTAAAGAAGAGTGTGATCTGAGCTGGAGTGGTAAAGGGTTCCAGAGAGTGGGACTAACGACAGAAAAAAATAGAGTTACGAGAAGTATCGTATCTCATGTGCCAAAAAGTGGGAACAACTAGAAGATGTTGTTGAGAAGAGCGAAGGGCCCATGACGGAGAATAGGGAGTAAGAAGATGTGCCATAAAAGGAGACCAGTGGGGACTATTTTAAATACCAGAAGCAGAATCTTATAAGTTATTCTATGTGTGATAAAGAGCCAGTGGGCAGCTTTAAATAACGGTGTGACATGATCAAATTTTTTTTGCACCAGTGATCAGTTTAATGTGTTTTGGATCAATTGAATATGATGTATATCTTTCTGCTGTAGCACTTTGTATAACGAATTATAGTAGTCTATTTGAGACAAGACCAAGGGAGTGTACTAGGATCTGAAGAGCAGGCAGGCACAGAAGTGCCTTAATGGATCGAATCAGAATCAGACACAGTTTGTAGAAGCAGAGCCGAATCAAAGTTGAAATCTGGGTCTGGAAATTGAGATCATTGTCAATTATAATGCCAAGAAGTTTCAGAGAAGAAACCAGAGGAACCTGTGCATTGTGGAGTAGGAGTGGAATTGTAAGAACCATATTGGGTGTGTCTGCGAATAAGATGATGGCCTTTGATTTTTCTGGATTAGCTTAAGGTCCGTTAGCCAGGAAGTGATCTTTGAGAGTTTATGGTTGTCGGAATTGAATATCATTGGCATAAAGCCTGTGGGGTCGATCGATTGAATAAGAGTTAGTAGTGGGGCCATAAAGAAGTTGAACATATTGCAGTTAATAAATTAAAAATAACACTTTTTTCTACCTATGAGTGTCTGGGCATTTTATTTTTCCATCACGTTGGTCCCAGTTTCTCTTTTCTGTCATCTCCTAATTCTGTTTCCAGTGGCCACTATCCATTTGTTACTAATTCTCTCTCCTCCTGTCTTGTACCATTCCCATACTATACCTGTCTCTGACATACTGATCTTTCTCTGAAAACTCTCTCCTCTGTTCTTTTCTTTTTTTGCCTCTGTTCACTCAAATTTCACCCTTACTCTACTCCTTTTCATCTACCTATTAAGTTTCTATCTCCTTCTCTCATTCCCTAGCTCTTACAATTCCCATTTCACTCATTTCCCATTCTCCTACTCCATTTTATCTTTCTAGAGGAAGGCCTCTGCTGGCAGAGCTTGGGGAACCCTCCCAGCCAAATCAGAACTTAGGGGAGCCCAGGCCCCCAATTTCCCCATGGCCACACCACTGGTATATACCACTATTTGTAGGGGTGGCCCAAGGCAATCTGTTGCCTGAAGTGAGGGATGGGATGTGTCCCCAGCACCCTGGCATCCTGCAGCCCCCCCCCCCCCCCAATACTTCCTCCTCAGAGCTACAATCAAGGAGTAAGGTGGTTGGGAGTGATATAAAACTAAAAACTGACAGAAGCATGGCAATTAAGTTTATTTTTGAATTTCTGATCTGAAGAGGAAGGGTTACCTTTGAAAGCTCACAAAAAAATGTATTGTTAGTCCAATAAAAAAAGTATTATTTTCTTTGTTTTGTTTTATTTCTATTTATTACCTTTAAAGGTTGACTAACATGGCAACTCTACCACGTTTCAAAATCATGAAAATATATAAATCATATATATCTATATATTATAGTCACATAAAATCAAAGTGGAACAGCCTAATGGAGCCACACCACACATAAAATAAAAAATTTTTCACCTCTGCACAACTCATATAGGTGGAGACATTGATATCTAAGTTCAGCCATTTGAAAGTACGTAATTTTTAAAAAATGCACAGCAAGTGCAGGAAGATACACATTTATTTGGTGCCACGGTGAAGAGAGGGCTTCTCCATCATTCTGCCTCATGATTACTCAACCACTTATTTTCTTTCCTATGGAATTTTCCCATGGCATGGTATTGGCTCCCCTTCTATTCAACATCTTTTTAAAGTCTATTAGCCATGTTGATACAGAGCCATGGTGTCAGCGACTACTACTATTAGGATGACGTTCAGCTCCTTTACTACACTGACTCTTTCAGTTCTACTCTGGTCTTCACCCTGTCTAGATATTTCTGACTGGTTCTCTAGTAACCACCATCTTCTCAACCCATCGAAAACAGTGGCTGTTCATTCCACCAGGGTTGAACCCTCTGGTCCTGGCATCTGCCAGGACCTAGCTGCACACTTCTGAGGCTTGGGGTGAGGAGCACCTCCTATTCCATTTTATCTTTCTTCTGCTCCCCATTACCACATTTCTACCCCCTGCACTCACTATCCTCCTATCTCCTTGATAACTCTATGGCCTCTCCCACATGGATCCACTATTCCTAGCATCTCCTCCCCGCCAATCAAATGCTTGAAGCCTGATATCTCCCCTCCCTTCTGCCTTCCCTCTCTCCAAGTCCGACATCTCTGCTTTATGCCCTTCCACCCCCTCCTCCCGTCAGACATTTCTGTCTCCCTCCCCCCTCCACCCACCAAATTTGACATCACCTTCCCTCTCTTCCACCCACGAGTCCATTTCTACTTCCTCCTTCTGCTCTGCTCTCCCTGAGTTCATCTTTCCCCATACCCCTCTCAACCCATCCTTTTTCCACTCTCCCTCTTCTGTCCCCGTCCCCTGAGAAATCTCTTCTCCCTCTTCTTTTCCCCATCCTCCTCATCCATGTCTCCTTCTTCCACCCTCTCCCCCGAATCTGACATCTTTCCCTCCCCTCCCCCTCATATATGACATCTCTCCCTCCCTCCCTTCCATTACCCCATCCCTGTCGACATCTCTCCCTCCCTCCCTCCCTTCATTGTGCCCCCCTCCCCAAGTCCAACATCTCTTCCTTCACACTGTCTTTCTCTCCCCCTCCACCATGGCTGAGGTCTAGCACCTCCTCCTTTCCTTCTTCAACTCCCTTCCCCAAGTCTACTTTCCTTTTTTATTTTCCAAAAGGTGGCAGCAGCAATCCCCATACACTGTCCTGCCACTGACTTTTCTCTACTATGGCCTGCCTCTGAGGAAACAGGAAGTTACGTCAGAGAGGAGGGCCGCAGTAGAGAGAAGAAGCTGGTGCCAGCAGCAGGGGACCATATGGGAATTGCTGCCACCACCGAATTCTGGAAAACAAAAAAGGTAGACTGACTCAGGAAAGAGGGTTCAGGAAGGAAGGGGGGAGACGCCAGACTGCAACCGGGGTGTGGATGGAAAGGAGAGATGCCAGCCCAAGAGGAAATAGGGATGCAAGCAGTTAGACCAGCCGGCTGGCAACAGTGGTAAGAAATTCGCTCCATGAAGAGTGCCGCCTGAAGCCCCCACCTCAGTTGGCCTAATAATAGCTCCTATTTGTAAGAATATGTTCCTACTGTGAAGCTGCTCCTTTGTGCATTTATGGTTTATTAGACTTGATATACCAACCTTCGTAGGGAAATCATCAAAGCAGTTTACAATAGAACAGGGGTTCTCAATTCAGTCCTCAGGACACACCTAGCAAGTCAGATTTTCAGGATACCCACAACAAATATGCATGAGCTAAATTTGCATGCACTACCTCCACTGTATGCACGTTTATCTCATGCATATTCATTGTGGGTATCCTGAAAACCTGACTGGCTGGGTGTTTCCCGAGGACTGGGTTGAGAATCATTGCAATATAAAATAAAACAAAACCCCGAAAATTAACTCAACTTGATTGTAGGACAGAGAGAATAACAGAAGAACAGAGAAATAAGAGAAGGGGAACATAAGGTAGGAGAAAGGGGGTGGGCAAGACATAATCATGGCTAGTGTGGGGGAGGCTCACCTAAAGACTATTTAAATAGTTAAGTTTTGAGGGCAGGTCTAAATTTTGGAAGAGAGGGTTAAGTGGAGTGAAGATAGAAGCAAATTCTATAACAGGAAGGGGTAGCACAGTAAAAAGCACTATTGTGAGTGGTCTCAAAACGTTGCCCAAGAAATGGGGGGGGGGGGGGGGGTACATATAGATGCCTATCATGGAGGGAGCACAAGGTTCTAGTTGGAGTATAAGGAATAAGGCTGGAGAGATATGGGATCCATAGTGGAATACTGTATGGATGAGGGTGAGACTCTTGAACTGAATTTGATAAGACAGCAAAAGTGGGTGATGCCGTCAAATCACTTAGCATCGGATAAAATTCAAAGCACAGTGTTTTGTACTGTCTGAAGTCTTTTGATCAAATAGAGAAGCGATCCTGCATAGATCACATTACAATAGTCCAGACAAGAAGACACTGTAGCGTAAAGAAGTGTCACCTGTGACAAGTACCAAGGTAATGGCAAACAGCATGGAACTGGCAAAGTACCAAAAAGCAAGATTTAGTCACTGAATAAATCTGTGGCTCAAATGAAAGACTGTGGTTGAGGAAAACTCCAAGATACTTAAAACTGTAGACAAGAGTCACTGGGGTAGAGCTGATAAGAGAGTGAGGGGCTGGGCCACCCACCTGTGATCCAAACAGCCACTGTTTTCGATGGGTTGAGAAGATGGTGGTTACTAGAGAACCAGTCAGAAATATCTAGACAGGGTGAAGACCAGAGTAGAACTGAAAGAGTCAGTGTAGTAAAGGAGCTGAACTTCATCCTAATAGTAGTAGTCGCTGACATCATGGCTCTGTATCAACGTGGCTAATAGACTTTAAAAAGATGTTAAATAGAAGGGGAGCCAATACCATGCCATGGGAAAATTCCATAGGAAAGAAAATAAGTGGTTGAGTAATCATGAGGCAGAATGATGGAGAAGCCCTCTCTTCACCGTGGCACCAAATAAATGTGTATCTTCCTGCACTTGCTGTGCATTTTTTAAAAATTACGTACTTTCAAATGGCTGAACTTAGATATCAATGTCTCCACCTATATGAGTTGTGCAGAGGTGAAAAAAATCCTGAGCATCTTATCCTCACTATAAAATCCCCAAGTTCTCTCTGAAAATACTGAAAAAAAAAGATCAAGATTAAAGAATCACAAATATACAGAGTTATTTAAAAAAAAGGACTAAAACAAAAAATACAAAATACAAAAAAATTCATTTTTTCCCTTTAACATTTTGGCTGGTGCTTAATGTCTCAAACTATTTTCCCATCTCTGTTTAGCAGAATCTCCACTAGACAAGAAAACTAATTTACAATGAGTAATGGGTCTTTAAAATTCACTGTGGGAAGCAGAAAAAAACATGTTGACTGAATTCATTTTTTCAAAAGGTAAGACAAAGAGAAGTAGAACAACAGAGAATATCTGAGATTCTGAAGACTACCAAGAGCAAATACAGCAACCAAGCAGAACTGGCACCCAGCCTCTTGTTGATCGGAGCAAGATACTGGGTAACAGCAGTAAAATAAGATTTCTCTTGCCTGCAGATGGCATAAACAGGACAGTATGGCAAATTTTAAAAAATTGCCTTACATGAACAGGGAGGAGGCCGTAGATCTGATCAATGCAGAGGAACTAATGAATCACAGAGACAGCTTCAGGCATATCATGTCAGCTAACCCACAGAAAGAACATTGACCAGAAAAGAGACTCAAGCTATTGCAGAGAAAACCCAGTGCTAAGTACTGCTCCAAAAAAAATAAATGAGCAAGAAAACCAATCAATCCAGCAGGGTGCCCATCCATACTCCTGAGGCAACTGCATGGTCTCACCAAAACGAAGGCAGCAGACGTTAGCCTGCAATGCTCAGAAGAATTAACAGGGCTGGGAAAGCAATTTTAAAACCATTTTAAACCCCCTTACTGTCAAAAAGTAAAAGGCCAGATGATTCTTTAGTGATGTTAAGGAGAACAAGAGAAAACGGCCAGAATTCATTTTATTCAGCTGCAAATGACAGTGCTGTAACCCATGCATAACACCAGAGGTCAGCCCGATAAGGGCAATATTATAACAGGACAGTTGCATAGAAAAAGTACCCAGGTGGCCAAGCTGCCTTTTAAAAAAAGATAGCCTACCTAAAAACTGTACAAAATTATACCAGCACCGATGCAAGAGTAACTGTGTGCATGTGTGCGTGCCAGTAGAAAGCAAGGTATATGAATGCAGTGCAATCATGCTGATTCTGCACTGTCTTTGCCCGGGAATGCCCACATGTGCATCGCATGAAAGCAAGTATTGTTTTCTCTGCTGACCTGCTTTAACCTATGGGCAAAAGGGGCAGCTGCCCTGAATAAGGATAAGGCTAACGTGTTTGATACAACACCTTTCTATGGTACAAGAAAGGCCATTTATCTATTATATGCTGGCACATTCTCTGTCCCTACAGGGCTCACAATCTAAATTTTTGTACCTGGGGCAATAAAGGGTTAACTGACATGCCCAGGGCCACAAGGAGTTGCAAAGAGTTTTGCACAGAGACAGAAATTAAACCCACTTGTCCCCCATGGAATCTACTCCATACTCGCTAAGCAGAGATGGGATCATTACTTTTTAAAAGGTAATTAAGTAAAAGTAATGGCTTCAAAAATAGTGAAGTAAAAGTAGAAAGTCATATAAAAAAATACTCAATAAAAGTAATAAAGTACAGCTCTTAAAACTACTTTTTTAGTAAGAAGTATACTTTGTTAAATTATGTTTTTATTTATAAGATTTTGAATTAACAAATCAACTATAGAATCTTGTACAGAAAAGTAACATATGCCCTAGCAATCAAATGAAATTAAAAAAACTTACAATCAAATGTAAAGCATAATAATTAGTCAAGTCCACAATAGTGGGAATCCAAGACTTAAATAGAAGGTGGTCCCTCTTCACAAAAGTGGTGATAGGGAAGAAGCTGGAAACTACAGGCCGGGTAAGCCTCACTTCGGTTATTGGAAAAGTAATGGAAGCCATGCTGAAGGAAAGGATAGTGAATTTCCTGGAAGCCAATAAGTTGCAAGATCCGAGACAACATGGTTTCACCAAAGGGAAATCGTGCCAAACGAAGCTCATTGAATTCTTTGACTGGGTGACAGGAGAATTAATCAAGGACGTGCTATGGACGTCATCTACTTAGATTTCAGCAAGGCTTTGACACGGTTCCCCACAGGAGGCTCTTGAATAAACTAGAAGGGCTGAAGATAGGACCCGAAGTGGTGAACTGGATTAGGAACTGGTGACGGGCAGACACCAGAGGGTGGTGGTGAATGGAGTTCGCTCGGAGGAGGGAAAGGTGAGTAGTGGAGTGCCTCAGGGATCGGTGCTGGGGCCCATTCTGTTCAATATATTTGTGAGTGACATTGCCAAAGGGTTACAAGGTAAAGTTTTGCCTTTTTGCGGATGACACCAGATTGCAACAGAGTGGACACCCCAGAGGGAGTGGAAAACCATGAAAAAAGATCTGAAGAAGCTGGAAAAATGGTCTAACGTTTGGCAATTAAAATTCAATGCGAAGAAATGCAAAGTGATGCACTTAGGGAGTAGAAATCCAAGGGAGGCATATGTGTTAGGTGGGGAGAGCCTGATAGATATGGACGGGGAGAGGGATCTTGGGGTGATAGTATCTGAGGACCTGAAGGCGATGAAACAGTGCGACAAGGCGGGTGGCCGTAGCGAGAAGGTTGCTAGGCTGTATAGAGAGAGGTGTGACCAGCAGAAGAAAGGAGGTTTTAATGCCCCTGTATAAGACGTTGGTGAGGCCCACCTGGAGTATTGTGTTCAGTTTTGGAGGCCGTACCTTGCGAAGGATGTTAAAAAAATTGAAGCGGTTGCAAAGAAAAGCTACGAGGATGGTATGGGAGTTGCGTTCCAAGACGTATGAAGAGAGACTTGCTGACCTGAACATGTATACTCTGGAGGAAAGGAGGAACAGGGGTGATATGATACAGACATTCAATATTTGAAAGGTATTAATCCGCAAACGAATCTTTTCCAGAGATGGGAAGGTGGTAGAACGAGAGGACATGAAATGAGATTGAAGGGGGGCAGACTCAGGAAGATGTCAGGAAGTATTTCTTCACAGAGAGGGTGGTGAACGCTTGGAATGCCCTCCCGCGGGAGGTGGTGGAGATGAAAACGGTAACGGAATTCAAAACATGCGTGGGATAGGCATAAAGGAATCCTGTGCAGAAGGAATGGATCCACAGAAGCTTAGCTGAAATTGGGTGGCGGGGGGAAGAGGGGTTGGTGGTTGAGAAGCTAGGATAGGGGAGGGCAGACTTATACGGGGTCTGTGCCGGAGCCGGTGATGGGAGGCGGGACTGGTGGTTGGGAGGCGGGAAATACTGCTGGACAGACTTATACGGTCTGTGCCCTGAAAAAGACAGGTACAAATCAAGGTAAGGTATACACATATGAGTTTATCGTGGGCAGACTAGATGGACTGTGCAGGTCTTTTTCTGCCGTCATCTACTATGTTACTATGTTAAATAGGAGGATTCATAAGAACAATCCAGGAATAACACAAGAAAGGAAAGAGACATGACTATAAATCTGCTAGATGAATTAACTATGGGGTCCTTTTACGAAGCTGTGGCAAAAGGGGGCCTGCGCTGGCATCAGTGCGTGTTTTTGACGTGCACCGAGGCTCCCTTTTATGTAGCAGGTAAAAGGCAGGTTTCCCTTTTCTTAAAGAAATGACTGTGCAGGAAGTGAACCACTTGCCATGCGACCATTTCGGGAGGGGGAGAACTTACCAGCACCCATTGAGGTGGGGGTAAGGGCTCCCACACTAACCCGGCGGTAACTGGGCAGTAATTACCGCCGGGTACACACCGGCACTACAAAAATTGAAATATATTTGTAGCGCCGGAATGGCGCATGCTGGGGTAGGGAAACTACTGCTGGGCTGCTCTAGTAGCCCAGCGGTACTTCCCTTTTAGTGAGCGGTAAAAGGGACCCTATATTAACACATTCCTCAACAATTAAGAAGGCGCTAGCTACAACCTGCTTAGAAGCCAAAGAAAGTAGCAAGTTGAGCAGGCTCAAAAATACATACAACTTTTAAGTGGATGATACACTTACAAGAACAGATAAGAAAATTTAAAAAAAAGTAGCTCCCAACTGGGTCACACCTGGTTTTAAAGTTCTTCCCTATGTCCAAAAAATAAATCTAACAACCACTGCTTATCCGGAGATAAAGCCACAATAGCAATAAGGGTTGAGCTAGTCAAGATCTGATGTGCTTAAAACAGCTGAGACGTGCTGTGGAGGACTTGCGGGCCATCTACATATCCTCAAAGCCCAGTCCGGGGTGACTCCCAGGTCCACCCCAATCCACCCAGGGCCTTCGCTCTTGGTGCCAAATCTTCTCTATACTGTTTGTATTTTCTCTCTACTATTTCTTATAGCTCCAGTACAGTTCCTCTTCTTGATACTTTCCCTTTCCAATCTCCTTCTCCATCTGAAACCACTGCAGAAACACATTGTCCACCTTCTGCTTTCATCATCTAACCATCCCTTTTGTTTTGCCCCTTCTTCTCAGCTCTCAACCTTTAACATTTCCTTCCTTTCATTAAACCATTTTCATTCTAAGTACATCTTATCTTCATTGCTGTCATCATGTGTCTCCTACTCTTCTCCGTACTCTCTTGCTCCTTCTCTTGCTCTTTGCTGGGGATATCAATCCCAATCCTGGTCCTCCACATCAGCTCTCATCCTATTTGTGCAAGTCTCACAGTGATGTCTCCAATCTAAGTTCTGTTCCTCTCCCCTTCTTCTCTGCCTTTCTCATTTGCTCTGTGGAATGCCTGCTCTGTCTGCAACAAACTTTTCTACATACACAAGCTCTTTATCTCTCGTACTCTCCATCTGCTTGCCCTGACTGAGACTTGGCTTTGACGTGAAGACTCTGCTTCAGATGCAGCCGTGTCATGGAGGTTACCTTTTCTCCCAAACTCCTTGCCTGGTTGGCCGTGGAGGTGGTCTCAGGCTATTACTGAAACCCTCTTGTAGATTTCAGCATCTTCTTCCACCTCAGTCTCACTGCTTTTCTTCCTTCATAGTTCACTTCATCTGTCTATTCACTCCTCTGTCTCTCTGAGTAAATGCTATTTATCAACCCTCTGATAAGTCCCTTTCTTCCTTTCTCACTGACTTTGACGCCTGGCTTTCCTTCTTTCTTCAACTTTCATCTCCTTCCCTCATTCCTGGGGATTTTAACATTTATGCTAATGATCCCTCTGACTCTTATGCTTCTCAGTTTCTTGCTTTAACATTCTCTTTCAGTCTTTAGCTGTGCTCCTCTACCCCTATTCACCAGAATGGCCACTGTCTTGATCTTACCTTCTTCTCTAACTGCTCACTCTCCAGTTTCTGTGCCCCTGCTCTTCCCCTGTCTGACCATCATCTGATAACTTTCACATTAAACAACCTCCCCCAGTGGCGTTCCTGGGGGGGCTGGCACCCGGGGCTGCCCCCCCCCGATGCAGCGCAGACCCCTGCGAAGGAACCCCCCCCCCCCGCCGGGTGCACGCCGCTGGGGGGGGTGCCGCGCGTGCCTGTCCTCCGTTGTTCCATGCTTCTTCTCTGCCCCAGAACAGGAAGTAACCTGTTCCGGGGCAGAGAAGAAGCATGGAACAACGGAGGACAGGCGCGCGCGGCGCAGCACCCCCCCCCCCCCCCCCCCCCAGCGCCGTGCACCAGGGGCGGACCGCACCCACCGCCCCCCCCTAGGAACGCCACTGCTCTCCCCCCTAGTCCTGTCCAATCTCCACTAATACATTTAGGAATCTTCAGGCTATTGACTCTTCTACTCTGTCCTCTAGTGTTTCAAACCTCTTGTCAAACACTATGTTATCCAAGTCTGTCAATGAGGCTGACTCTTCCTATAATACTATTCTCTCCTCTGATCTGGATACTCTCGCTCCTCCCATTGCCTACATTCCTGTGCCTGATCTGCCTAACGCCTTTGGCTGAAATAATACATTTCAAATTCTTACTGACCTCCTTCCAGTCTGCTCTTTCACTTGCCAAACAGGACTATTACATCCAGTTGACTCAAACCCTTGGTGTCTCTTTGCCACAATGAACTCTCTCCTCAAAGTGCCTTTACCTTCACTTTCTCCCCAGACTCTGGCTGAGTACTTTCATGATAAGGGTCACAGGATTAACCTTGAATTCTCAACCAAGTCACCTCCACCTATCCTTCCAACCCTCTTTGAACCCCTGCCTCCTTTTCTTTTTTTCCTGAAATCACAGAAGAGGAAACTGCACCTTTTCTTTCCTCCTCCAAACTGAATACCTGTTCCTCTGATCCTATTCCTACCTGTCACGAAATGCCTAGCCACCCACCTGGGGTTACCCTGCAACCACTTAGAGGGTCTATCCCCTGCACCTGCCTCTTGTGCTCTACACAAGCACCCTCCTCCCACTGACTGGGTCAGAACCACCTCTGGGTGGGGTCTCCCACTCTCAAAATATCCCCAGTGATTTCTAGGTTACTGAAGCCACACTCCCAGTAGTCTCACAGTTCCCAGAAAGAGCTCACAGACCCAACACACAAAACACAAGGATTTTTTTTTATCAGTCCAGAGATGCAATAAACTAAATATTGTTTATTGTCTTTTAAATATCTAACAGTGGAACAAAAGATTGCAATCAGCAAACAATAACAGGTAACTGAAATATGGATCAATTATAACACTAACTAAACATTTGTTTACTTCCTAGAAAGAACCTGGGGATATCATGGCATATAGCTGTTCACCAGTTATCAAATATAACTGTTTTTTACAAGGCTTCATGAAAAGAGCTCTCTCTCTCTTCTCCAGGGCTGAAACTGGAGCAATGTTTTATATATTTTATGATGTAGACCACTTGTTTATTTTTTTATTTATTGATTGATTTCATTTGTATCCCACATTTTGCCACCTATTTGCAGGCTCAGTGTGGCTTACATAATACCATGAGGCGATCGCCATTCTGGTATGACAGATACAGAGTGATATTATGGTATAGTAAAGTTCATGTGTAACAGACACATTAGGGCCATGCTAATCTTCTCTGTATCATTCCACTTTTAGTACATGCACTGTCATAACAAGCACAAAATGCACTATAATCTCATGGGGGGAGGGGAAACATATTGAACATTCAGGGCTTGAAAAAAATATGAGAAAAAAATGTTAATGCCAAATTGTGGCACTAAAAAGAAACTTTTTATTTAGTCAGGTAGCAATTATGCTGTACGCTCTGTTTAC
Organism: Microcaecilia unicolor; assembly: GCF_901765095.1. NCBI lineage: Eukaryota > Metazoa > Chordata > Amphibia > Gymnophiona > Siphonopidae > Microcaecilia > Microcaecilia unicolor. Next base: position 30,813 of record NW_021963069.1, on the reverse strand, counting down.
ATCCTCATTAACTCCCTTGGGAACTGGCTGAACAGATAAATGCCTCATCCAGTGCAGTGCCTTTGCCATAATATCTTCAAAGCAATGAAAAGGTCAGCAGTGCACAGCACATCATAAAGGGAGAGGGCCCTTCCAGCAGCAGCAACCAAAACTACTGGGTGGAAATGAGCAACCACAAAGAGCTTTTTCTACAATCAGCAATCCGAGTTTTAACCAGTTCTTTCAGAAACCTAAATCTTTCTCCCACATGGCAGCAATCGTCTCCTCCCCCCACATTCAGTGCAGGTTTAGAAACTCTGCCACTGTGAGATGTCTGAGGAAGGTTTTCTTTCACTGCCTGCAAGTCCTTTTGTACCCTAGTAGTCAAAATATTTCTACTTTCTTTTGGACTTAGTTGACCTGAAGCCATATCTTCCCCCTCACCCCTCTCTCCCTCCCTCAAAAATAACTCATGCAGTCTGAGAACTTGGCTCTCATTGGTTACTTGTACTGAAGGTTCCATGTTGTGCACATGAGGAAAAAAGTTTAGCTTTGACATAGTTCCAAAATAAAAATAAATAAATAAAATCCTTACAGACATAGTGACTTTTTCTAACCCAGTGGGAATAAAACAGAGGGGAGCAGGGTAAGAACAGGGGAGTAAAATAAAAACCTCTGTTCTGTACTTACAGCTTTTTTGGGGTTCTGCTGCCACCCCGTCACCTGTGGCTCTAAGGATTAACTCTGGGGCCTGACAATGACGAGTAACTTTTGATCCAACAGGTCATAAATAGCGTAACTGTGGATATTGCACAAATTTCTGATTGGATATTGTTTTCCTTTTCCCAATTCGGATGTAATTATTCTCACCTGTTGTGGAAATGGTTGGCCCCAAGCGCTAAATCTCCATTTTAAACAAAGGGCTCTGTGTTAAGCTTGCATTTATCTTTTAACACCTGAAGTTTTCCAACAAGGACTCATACCAACTATGAGTCAACATGTGGCCTGGCTCGTAGTAGCTAACGCTCATTCTAAATTTAACATCTGGTTAATTACATAATATAAATTTGGCTCCTAAGTAATTTTAATGGGGAGAACAGGGAGGGCGAATATTTTTATGCAGCCCATCGACTCCTAAGTACAATGGTGGAAATAAGTATTTGATCCCTTGCTGATTTTGTAAGTTTGCCCACTGACAAAGACATGAGCAGCCCATAATTGAAGGGTAGGTTATTGGTAACAGTGAGAGATAGCACATCACAAATTAAATCCGGAAAATCACATTGTGGAAAGTATATGAATTTATTTGCATTTGCAGAGGGAAATAAGTATTTAATCCCTCTGGCAAACAAGACCTAATACTTGGTGGCAAAACCCTTGTTGGCAAGCACAGCGGTCAGACGTCTTCTGTAGTTGATGATGAGGTTTGCACACATGTCAGGAGGAATTTGGTCCACTCCTCTTTGCAGATCATCTCTAAATCATTAAGAGTTCTGGGCTGTCGCTTGGCAACTCGCAGCTTCAGCTCCCTCCATAAGTTTTCAATGGGATTAAGGTCTGGTGACTGGCTAGGCCACTCCATGACCCTAATGTGCTTCTTCCTGAGCCACTCCTTTGTTGCCTGGCTGTATGTTTTGGGTCATTGTCGTGCTGGAAGACCCAGCCACAACCCATTTTTAAGGGCCCTGGCGGAGGGAAGGAGGTTGTCACTCAGAATTGTACGGTACATGGCCCCATCCATTCTCCCATTGATGCGGGGAAGTAGTCCTGTGCCCTTAGCAGAGAAACACCCCCAAAACATAACATTTCCACCTCCATGCTTGACAGTGGGGACGGTGTTCTTTGGGTCATAGGCAGCATTTCTCTTCCTCCAAACACGGCGAGTTGAGTTCATGCCAAAGAGCTCAATTTTGTCTCATCTGACCACAGCACCTTCTCCCAATCACTCTCGGCATCATCCAGGTGTTCACTGGCAAACTTCAGACGGGCCGTCACATGTGCCTTCCGGAGCAGGGGACCTTGCGGGCACTGCAGGATTGCAATCCGTTATGTGTAATGTTACCAATGGTTTTCGTGGTGACAGTGGTCCCAGCTGCCTTGAGATCATTGACAAGTTCCCCCCTTGTAGTTGTAGGCTGATTTCTAACCTTCCTCATGATCAAGGATACCCCACGAGGTGAGATTTTGCGTGGAGCCCCAGATCTTTGTCGATGACAGTCATTTTGTACTTCTTCCATTTTCTTACTATGGCACCAACAGTTGTCTCCTTCTCGCCCAGCGTCTTACTGATGGTTTTGTAGCCCATTCCAGCCTTGTGCAGGTGTATGATCTTGTCCCTGACATCCTTAGACAGCTCCTTGCTCTTGGCCATTTTGTAGAGGTTAGAGTCTGACTGATTCACTGAGTCTGTGGACAGGTGTCTTTCATACAGGTGACCATTGCCGACAGCTGTCTGTCATGCAGGTAACGAGTTGATTTGGAGCATCTACCTGGTCTGTAGGGGCCAGATCTCTTACTGGTAGGGGGGGATCAAATACTTATTTCCCTCTGCAGAATGCAAATAAATTCATATACTTTCCACAATGTGATTTTCCGGATTTAATTTGTGATGTGCTATCTCTCACTGTTACCAATAACCTACCCTTCAATTATGGGCTGCTCATGTCTTTGTCAGTGGGCAAACTTACAAAATCAGCAAGGGATCAAATACTTATTTCCACCACTGTAATTGTAAGAAGGAGAACAGGGAGGACGAACATTTTAGTGTGGCCCATCAATGAATGTGCGGCTGACATACCATCCCATCATTAGTCATGACTTTGACATTCCCGAGGTATACAAATCCAGAGACTCTGTTCAATTATTCTTAAGTTCACTTCATCTTACAGTAATTTCTATGTTTGTGTTCACTTGCTCCGTAATTGTTTTGGAAATTAAGAAGCCGGTCAGTCTGTTACATAAAGCTGGAAACAGAGTTTAGCTTATTTAACTGAACACTGACAGCAGAATGAGAACCCAAAAATTCCACCCTTCACTCAAAAAATTATTATCCAGCATTCCACATTACAGTTCTTGGTCCCTGAAGAATTCAATTCCAATATAAAATCCAACAAGCATTTCCAGAATTCACAGTTCACTGCAATTGATAAAAACCCTGCCTGCTTCATTTTCCCCAAATCAACTTGATTCACACAATTTCTCTATGACAGTGTTTCTCAAACTTTTCCAAGCCGCAACTCTATTTTAGCATCTGCGAAATTCACAGAACCCTAGCCCCGCCTTTCCTGTCATGCCTCTCTGCTCCATGCCAACTTGCCACATCATTGGCTGCTGCTACTGTAATACCCACCCGAGTCTGCACAGACCAATAGATGACAATGTCCAGGGGGCTCCCTGTTACAAATAACCTCACAAGATATATGCACACATTTACAACTCCTACAAGGCATGCAAGCATTCATATTTTATATGCGTAAATAGGAAAATAAAATTGGGGAAGGGGGATCATTTTTAAAAGAGAATGTTATACCAATTTTAGAAGGGGGAAATATATGTACAATTCCTGCGTTTACCTACTACATAAGTTAGGAGACTAGTTATAAAATCACCGTCACAGTTTAAAAGCCTGTTTGGTCATAATGGCTGTGTTCTCACACCTCATGGCAAAAGACATCCTCCAAATAGCTGAACTGGAGCTGGTTTATACATCACAGATATGTAGCTGTTAAATAAAATGACCAAATCATTCCATTTTTTTGAAGAAAAATCTACAATAATGCAGAATAATGGATTTGCACAATGTATTATATGTATCTGCCTTCTCAATAGCAAACCTATCTCTGCATACTGATGAAAATATATAGAAACATTGCCCATCTGTAGCTATTTTTCCCATAATCAGTAGGATGCTTATCCTTCATATACTGCTGGGATGAACAGCTCTCTTTGGCATGGAGTAGTCAAGCTCAACAGTGTTTTTCAGCCCCACAAGTAATCCCTGGATTGAGATATTCTGTACAACACATTTCAGTCTTGAGGAACATCCCAAATAGACCTCTTGTCAACCATGAAAACACAAACCTGCCACTTTACTGTTCAGTCAACCCATCCTTGGGCTGACTAGTGAAGGATACCCTGGCAGTTCCCAAACCTTGGCCTATACTGTATGTATGGCATTTTTGTAGGGTCAGGTACATAGGCTGGCACAGAAATATTCTGGACTCATTTCAAGGGACAAAGCAAAGAAAAAAGGCACAAAACTGCTTGCACAAAAGCATAAACAAACATTTAAATGTATGGTGATGATCTATATATGTTTCTAGCATAGTATATTTCACATTGGTTTTGGAAGCAGAATGTTATATTATTTGTATGTATGGTCTTATTGAATTTTATTTTGTTTTTAGTTTTACTCCTGACGCAGCCTGAGGGCGAAACGTGACCACGTCGGGTATTGTTCCAATAAACTTTTTTGACCTTATTCTGCTTTTCTGTTTGTTTATGGTATTTTTGTAGGGTCAGGTACACAGGCTGGCACAGAAATATTCTGGACACATTTCAAGGGAATGAAAAGTATCTCTTATTTGTCCCCTAGGTTCCTGTCAGGCTGACTACCAATGAAAGCAGTAATGCCAAAATGAATTATATTATTTATAGATATAAAAATAACAATATGGCAATGCAAAGCAAGTAACAAAAATATACCTGTGCACTACAAAAATATAGATTACCAAGAGATATATGAAAATAGCTAAATAAAACTATATGTACGAGTGATTATGCAACCAATATTTATCTTGTGTAGATTAAATACTTAGCAGCAAGTTATACCACTGACCACAAATCCTGGGAGTAACTAGTCCTTCACAGGCAAAAACCATAGACTATCTATACCTTGAACCACAGGAATAAATCCAACTTATCTCACCATGCACTCTGTAGTTTGCAGACCTCCAGTGTGGTGAAGAATCATACTTTTCCATGAAGACTCTAGCAGAGTTTTCTGCAAGTCTATCCCAGTCCACGAATATAATCCAAGGTCTTTGCTCTGTGCTCAGGTTCACAGTCTTTAGGGAAGCTACAGAGCTGCAGCGGAACTGACCTTGTCAGCTTTTACTACAAGGAATTCAGTTCACTGGTGTTTTTGGAAATCAGTCTCTCTCTAGCACCTCAGAGAGATCTATCTATCCTCCAACAAATCTTCTTTGCCTTCTGCTCTTCTTTCTTCCTCTTCTGTCCAACATTGGCATCCCTCTCGCTCAGGTGATACCTATGGACCAATCACAAACTGTGTACTTCTGTCATGAAGAGAGGCCTTGTGATCAGCAAAGAAACTCTTATCAGTCACAAGTCTGATGTAGCAAACTCCCTCTTGATTCACATATACTCCTGGAGACTTTTGTCTTTGTGAAGTCAGCTCCTCCACTTTCCCAGGAGATAATGGAGGCTAGATTGCAGTAAACAACTTGTCCTTGGCTGAAGTCACCATGGGTAGCTATAATATTCCATTGCAAAAACCTGGTTTATAATGGTATCTGAAGTTTTGAGGCCACCGGCTATAGAATCCTTATTATTTGGTTCAGGATTGGACAGGCCTCAGACCAACAAAGGTGAGATGGCAGGAAAATACCCCTACATTCTCCCATCCTACTCATAGCAGAGGCCAGGTACAGTGATTCTCATAGTGCTTTACTGGCCTCATCAGAACTGCTTTCCTCTTTTGAAAAGAGTAGCAGTTCTACCTTGATACAGGTTTCAAGTTTTCTCATTACTGATCACTCCATCCCAATCAGTAGCCCACAAAGAATGGAAATTGAGCAATGTTTAGTTTCCAATGCAAGAAAAACATCTATCAGATGTGCCTATGCCTTTAAGAGAGGAAGGGGGTTTCCATTTGGTGTTTCACATATGGCCACTATCCTATTTGCTGTATCATTAACACTACTAGGGGAGTAGAGTTCCACCGAAACAGTAACTGTCTAAACACTTTCGGCTGAAACTAAAACTGCAGCTGAAATTTATTGCCTGGTTTCAAAGCCAAACCTGAAAACTATAGTTTAGTTGTGTGAATGTGAACCAACGAGGCCCACTAGGGATTGTCAGAGCTTACAGTTGGCAGCCCTCTGCTAAACCCAAGAGATTATTACCCTCCAGTCCCAGGAACTGCAAGCACAGGTTGACAAATGGGAGATCTGTTTTAACAAGGCCATCTCAACAAGTCTGGCACGTTTAGGTCCCCAAGTCAAGACAGATGTAGTTAAATATCTTCTGAGACAAGAACTCTGTGAGAATATGTAAAAAAAAAAAAATCACCACCGCCAGTTTTTCTGCTTACCCAAACTGTGCACATGTAGCATTGAGATGGTTCCCGTTTTGTATTTAACCAATTAAAGACAAGCATGATATAGATTGGATGAAGGAGTCCAGACATAGGTCTACACTGCAGACATTATATCGGCTTGATGGTCAATCCAGAATTAAAAAGTCCATTGATGTTACTGAATGTGAGGACTATAGGCTTTGAAAAATTACAAATCAAGAGCAAATACATTTCTCAAATCATGTTCTAATATATAAACTTCATGTCAATTTGTAATATCATTTCCCTAATAACACCAAAAGCTGACCAATACTTGTGCTCAAAAACATATTACTGCAGGTTCCTTTCTCAAAGAATCTAGCTTCTGCACACCACAAGTCTGATTAAAATGCTTCATCTTCATCATACCCAACAGAGCCTGAAAATCCTTTAGAATTGCCCAAATAGTACCTTACCAAATAGTCTTCAGAATTTTGGTTCATTCTTTCTCTGCAAATTGGACTATTGTAACCTTACGTTAGCTAAATTTTTCATTTAAGATTTCCAATGTATAAGAACTGAAAACCCCAAAAAACATCTTTCATTGTCTATTCAATATCAACAGCTAACCTGTGGAACCAGCTTCCGTTGTCTTTGAGATCCAGCACACACTGGGCAACATTTTTCAGTAAAAGAACGCTTTAAGTTTGACTTTAAGATTTTTGAGCACTTGTCTATGACCAGTTTTTTTTTTCTTTTGCAGTTTCAGGGTGCAGTGAAGGTCTCCAGAGGAAGCTGAAGCAAAGGACCTCACTATTTTCTAATCATCCCGCTAAACGGAGCCGACAGATCAAAGATTGATTTTAGTGCAATATTCAAGATAAGTGACTTTGGATTAAGCTGAACGATTGTGTATTGTCACATTTATTGTTTTGAGATTAGTGTTCGGTTTTGAGGACTTATTTTGAAATTTATTTTGATCTTCATTGTGAATGACATTTTTTGAGGTATGAATTTTGTGGTTCACAGGAGGTTTTTTTGACCAATGATTACTTTTTCACTGTGAGCATCTTGACTAGTAGTTGCAGTGCGGTTTTACAATTGGTTGTCACAGTAGTATGAGGGTTTTCCTCCTTATTGAACAGTTAAGTGTGCTACTACTTTGATTCCCAGTACATGTCTTGTGGTTTTCACGTTTTTGCATAGTGAATCTGATCTGTGGATATTTAATAAAGACACAGACACTTGCCCTCTTAAACCAGGCACCCTGTTAATAAATTCTCTCTTCACATACAAAGCATTATGGGTGAAGTGATCCACAGAGCAACAAAGGTCGATTATCTTAAGAGTAGAATTATACAGTACTCTTGCTAGCCATGATGCTGATTAACTTTTGGTAAGATAAGAGGTTTAACAAGACGTACAAACACAATCCTTGCAAGTGCACTAATTTACTTTTGCCTAGATGTACCTTGGTTGGTTTTAATCCGTTTAAGTGTATTTCATGCTCTCAATCCTTTTATTTTAATCATGTTTGTACTAGTACACATTAATCTTCATTTTCTCCCTCACTCTTATACTGTAGCCATTTGCTTTCTACATTTGGAGGTAATTTCATTGTGACCTGTGTATCCCCTACCTCAATGCAAGCAGCGTCCTCAGGCTGCATGGGGTCCTGTCGACTGCACACTTGACTGGCACTGTCTGAGCCATGTCTGGGTTTGTTCGAGAGCGGTGGTTGCAGGCTCCTTATTGCTTTGCTTCCACCCACCTGGGTCTGCTCTTCTTCTGCCTCCTCTTTTGCTCTCCTATTGGTCTTCCGGTTCCTTCTTCCCCTGCTCTTGTCCTATGGCTGTGCCCCTTCTCCCTGCTGATGTCATACCAGCACTTTATCAGCTGAGCTCTCCTGGACTCCATGTTTGGCTTCTACTTTGGTAGGTGTTTCTAACTCTGTAGTCCGCTTCTTATCTACTGGTCCCTCGTTGCTGACTTTGCCTGTAACTGGATTACCCTTCTGCCTGCCGCCTACCTACTGACTTTCGCCTGTACCTGGATTACTTTCTTGCCTGGCGCCTGCCTACTGACTTTCGCCTGCATCTGGATTACTCTCTTGCCTGCCTACTGACTTGCCTGTGCCTGGATTACTCTCTTTCCTGCCTACTGACTGCCGCTTGTACCTGGATTACTCTCTTGACCTGCTGTCTGCCTGGCCGATACATTCATCACCCCCCTTCCAGCTCCGTCCCGTAAGTCCTGCAGGCCGCCCGCACCTAGGGGCTCAACCTCTGGGGAACGGCAGTCAGCACAGGTGAAACCCGGGGTTGTCCAGCCGCCAAGCAGAACCTGGTCCGAGTACCGGGCTCAGCAGTGCTCTACTTGGTACAAGAACTCAAGTCTGACATAACCCAACTGGAGCTGGCTGTCTTTCAGGGAAAAGTGGATCAAACAGTTGCGAGGCAGCCGGATGACTTTCACATTATAAGTGAAATATTGTAGCATTAGGATCAAATGCATCATTTGAATTTTTGTGCTGTGAATATCAATAGAAATCAAACAAAATAAAACATGGAAAAGAAAATAAGATGATACCTTTTTTATTGGACATAACTTAATACATTTCTTGATTAGCTTTCGAAGGTTGCCCTTCTTCCTCAGATCGGAAATAAGCAAATGTGCTAGCTGACAGTGTATATAAGTGAAAACATTCAAGCATTACTATGACAGTCTGACAGGGTGGGAGGAGGGGGGTGGGTAGGAAGTATGCATGGGGACAGTGCTGTGAATTAAATTCTAGACTTGGATAAATGTAAAATAAATCAGAGGAAAAACTGACAGTGTATATAAGTGAAAACATTCAAGCATTACTATGACAGTCTGACAGGGTGGGAGGAGGGGGGTGGGTAGGAAGTATGCATGGGGACTGTGCTGTGAATTAAATTCTAGACTTGGATAAATGTAAATAAATCAGAGGAAAAGCCAGATGACCACAGTTAGCCACTAAGGCTTCTTTGTTGTGTAGTCATTGGGAGTAGAGAGTTGCACAGGGACAGAAGTGTCACCTGTCCCCACTGGAATCTCCCCATCCCTGCCCGTAACCGCAAGTAATCTACCCCCATCCCTACCTGTCCCGTGTACTAAAATAACCCGACCGTAAAATAACCCAATTTAACAGTAGCCCATGTTGATAACTTCCCCTCTCAGTGCTTACAGGGATTTCAATGCTATCAACCATATCCATTCATTTTTTAAGTGCTATTAAAATTGCTAAGCTAGCTTAGAAACACAAAGAAAGGATAGGTAGCTTGAACTGGCACTACACTTCCACGGGATGCCCAAAGGACCTGCGTTCATCCCCGTGGCAGGAACTCATTCTATCTTCATCTTGGTTGGGTAATTTCTGGGTGTAGGCACTAGCAGGAATGATCTTAGCTATCATGCCAGTGTTCTCAGCACCTTCCATACACGATCACTTAACTTAGTGCTGGTTATACAGCTGCATGCAGCTTGACAGAAATAAGAAGAGACATCAGTGGGTGTAAGACACCATAGATTTGCATGTATTTAATTGTATAAGACATACTCATTTATTGGTGAATAATCATGTGCAGTGTCCGGTCACTCAACACATGGCTGCTGATCTGAGGTTGACAAGCTTCACGACAGAATTTCTGCATCAATTATGTCTTGATGTGATCTGTGGCGCTAAGCATCACTTTTGTGAATCAATTAACCTTAACTACAGAGCTTTGATATAACTTAAAAGAACTGTCATGGAAGCCTAATGTTATACACTTTACACTCTCTTTTATAGCTGAGAATGGTCTGATGTTGGTTTTGTGTTAGGTTCAAAAACAAGGTCACGGACACAAAGAACAACAATAAACCTTTGCGACAAGCAAATAGAAATGAAGACAGCAAAAGCAACAAAAAAAGTCCCAAAACAAATGGTGTGATGCAAAAACTTTATTGATAGGTGCAAAAAGATTCAACATGAATCCTGTTTCAGCTGCAAGGATTGCATCTGGAGTCTACAAACAAAAAATACATGTAAACAATAAACATATACTTATTTGGATTTTATCAGTATTTTGCTCACACCTACAATTAAACTTAATTATATCTAAGAAAACAATGCCACCCATAAGTTTAAAAACAAAGATGTTGAGATACGCCCCAAAAATAACTTAGAAAAACAAAATGTAAAAATTAAAATTAAAGGAGAGAATTAAACATACTGTAATAATCCCAATAAACATTAAAGATGCAATGCCATTACACATAAGGACCCAATGTACAGAATAAGGAAATGAAAAAATAAAAAATAAATCAGTACATTACAAGGCTCATAAGTAAAAAACATAAAAAGCTCATAGGTTAAAAAAACATTAATGAAGAAATGGTTAGAAAAATTAAATGCATACCTGCACCCTACACTTGCTGACTAGACAAAATCATAAATACAGTCACGCTGAGAATTGCTCCCCCCCCCCTTTTTGTGTTTGTGGGCAAAGAAATTTTAGTAAATCAGTTCCTTGAGGTGTCTCTGCTAATCATTGCAGAAGTCAGTAGTCTCCCTTCCCAAAGCATGCTGTCAGCTGTATGACAAACCCTTCTAGTCTAGATAGGTGAAGCAAAAAGGTAGTTGCCTCTTTGTTTCACCTATCACCATAGGCTGGATCCCCATCAGCTTCTCTCTCATACCACCTCTCCCAGGCTTCACCCAGTCTGTCTCTCTTATGCCCCTCCCCACCCACAGATTTCATCCAGTTTCTCTTGTGCCCCCCCAGCCTTCACTGAGTCTGTCTTTCTCATCTTCCTTCCACCCCCCCCCACCCCCACCCCCGCCTGTACCTGTTTCTCTCTGGCTCTCTATCTTACAGCAGGCATCAGCTCTTGCCTCAGAAACTACTTCTTTCAGCTCAGTACAGTGACTGGGCTCTCCGTATGCTTAAGTCCCACAGTGCAGGAAGTCTGGGAAGTCTTGCGCTTTCAAGTCCAGTGAGACTTCCCAAACTTTCTGCGCCATAGAGTGCAAGTATATGGAGAGCTCAATCACTGTACTGAGCTGACAGAAATGGTTTGAGGTAGCTCTGCAAAAGGAGAGAGAAAATCTTTCGGATGATATCCCAGGCACCAGGGTGCAATTTCTAGATGCCAGGTGACCTGGCACCCGGGATTTGTCGAGTCCTGATATAAGTGATAGTATTCTATGTTAAATGTGTAGCTAAGAGTTGTCCATGACCCACCCCCGCTCTCTGCCCATATGTGCACCCCCTCTCAAACGTGCACACTAAGGGGCTCATTTTCAAAGCAAAGTAACCTATGGAACTTTGTAAGTCTAAGTGCTTTGAAAATAGGCCTCTAAGTGATTTTGGCACATACGCTATAGAGTAGCATCCAGCACTTAAAAGTGTATAAATGCCATTTGAGGCGTGTCACGTGTGTTAGTCCTTTTCTATAACATATGCGCTCAGTTGATGCCTATCTTTAGGTATCAATTTATAGACTGGCCACCTTGCTTTTTCGTGGCACCCTCTTTTGCTATGTCTACCTTTCACTGACCAAGGGTGTTCTGAGCTGTACCTTCTTTTTATAACAAGAAAGTCATCTGGCTGCCTCTCAACTGTTTGATCCACTTTTCCCTAAAAGACACTTGGCTCCAGGTGGGTCACATTGAAATTACCTCCAAAAGGCAGAAAAGCAAACTGGCTACAGTATAAGAGTGAGGGAAAAGAAGATTAATGCAATACTAGTACAAACACGATTAAAATAAAAGGAGTGAGAGCATTAAATACACTTAAAAAATTAAAAATTATTCATAGGTGATCAAGTACTTACCTCATGCACTAACACTACACTAACGGATTATATCATGTGTATGCACGAATGGAGAGAGGTGAAGGGCTGGGACATCCCTCTCCTAATTATTTCCACGCCTTTACCTTTTGGCTTAATGCTACCCTAGGGATTACCTGATTATGAAGTTAGTCTCTTTGAACGTGGGAGGCATATCCTCCCCAATTAAATGCTCCTCCCCAATTAAATGCAGTAAAATTCTTCAAGCATGGTACAGGAAATGAGTATCTATTGTGATGCTGCAGGAAACACATTTAGATAACACTAAACTGCTAAATTTAAAAGGTGGTGGGTAGGAAAATGTTTAGCCTCACTAGCTAATAAAAAGAAGGCAGTTGTAAAATTTTATTTCACAAGTCTTTAGATGTTCATTTTCATAAAGTAGTAGTTGAAGTTGATGGGCGTTAGGCAAAAGTCCTTTTGAAGGTGGATCAACAACAACATTCTCTATAATGCATATGCCCCTAATGCTTAGCATCCATGGGATATTATCCAACTGTTTTAGGGGGTTATTTTCATTCTTGTCCATGACCCTTTTTTTTTAGATAAATCGAATCCTGGATCAACTGATCAGATTAATTTTACTAAGAGAACACCGCTGCTTAACGTGGTCCTGAATCTATTAGATATTTGAAGAGTTTTATATCCCTCAGGTTGTGATTACACTCATCCCTCTAGAGCCCATGGTACACACAATCAATAATAGGATTATCTCCTGGTCTCTCAGTCTCTGCTTTCTTTGATTTGCTCTGTAGATATTGATGCATACCAGATTTCAAGTCATGCTCCAGTGTGGTTGGTCCTGAGACCAAAGAATAGGGAACAACTCTTTGAATCTCAGTCTGTGCTGAATACATTACCCCATCAAAGGAGAGGGAAATTTCAATTATATTACAAATACAAATTGTATTGCCATGGTAATAAAACTGGAGCTTTCTTAGGCAGACTGGCGAGACAATGGGAAGGGAGTAGATACAAAAATGCCCTCGGAATCACTGGTAATATGAACATTACAGCTATTTTCCATAACTTTTATGCTGCTCTTTATCATTCTGAAGCATAGTCAGAATTAGATAGTACAATTTACTTGGACAGTTTAGATCTACCATCTTTAGATAAGGATTCTGTCCAGACTCCGTTCCTTTTATCTTGCTGCACCATATGCCTGGAATAGACTTCCTGAGCCAGTACGTCAAGCTCCATCTCTGGCCGTCTTCAAATGTAAGCTAAAAGCCCACATTTTTGATGCTGCTTTTAACTCCTAACCCTTATTCACTTGTTCAGAACCCTTATTTTATCATCCTCACTTTTAATATTCCCTTATCTCTTATTTGTCCTGTTTGTCGGTCCTAATTAGATTGTAAGCTCTGTTGAGCAGGGACTGTCTTTTCATGTTCAAGCTGCGTACGTCCAGTAACGCTATAGAAATGTTAAGTAGTAGTAAATCCTTCAAAGACCAATCACTGAAGATTAATTAAATTATTTGCCAAAGCCCTACTCATAAAGCCCCAGGACCTAATGCATTTTGGGCTGAATTATAAAAATTGCTTTGGGATTATAATCACCAATCCTTTGACAGAGAAAAATATGCCAGATTCATTATCCATGGCGCAGATTGTGGTTATCCCAAAACCTGGTAAAGATCATTCTTTGCCTGAGTCTTACTGTCCAATTTCTCTCCTTAATTTTGAGATAAGATTCCTTGTCAAAGTTATGGCTAGCTGACTAGCTCAAGTGTTACCTCAATTGATAGCTGATGCACAGGTGAATTTTGTTAGAGATCAGAGAGTGGTTAAAAATTCCATAAGATTCTTGCTTTTTTGGAAGCGGTTCAGCAGGACCAACTTCCCTCACTTTTGATCAGTTTTTTTTTTTTAATATCTTTATTGCAACATGAGGACATACACAAACATCTGCTGCCACATGCAGCTCAGTACCACTCTATATATTTCAACAAAAACAGTACAGATTATACACTCACTAACTCTTATGCTCTGGTCTTCATGCCTCTTTTCTTGTTAACCCCTCCCCTTATATAGGAAACTCCCCCTACCCTTCAACAGGGTCTCTTGGCAGTTTATGTTTGCTATTTTAAAGGCCTATGGTTTAGGAGATTATTTCAGTGGCGCGCTGGAAACAGTTCACCTAGGACTTGGGTTTGGGTTAATGGGATTTTTTCAGACCCGATTTTGATTGGTTGAGGGACTTGCCAGGGTTGCCCACTTTCCTCTTTGTTTTTAACCTTAGATCCTCTTATTTGAGAAATTATACATAACCCTGAAATGGAGGTGTTTTTATAGGCTCCCACACTTTTAAAATTGTGGCATTTGCAGATGCCTTAGTGTTCTCTGCTCATTAATTGCATCAGGGAAGTTGCTGTTGAGCAAGGGTAAGTAAATGTTTATGTTTCAATTTGATTTACCAAGCGCCTCCGATTTGGCAGATCATATTTTTCTATTACAGATTCTGTATGATTTTGGTATAACAGGAAGGGTTCTGCCTCGGTTTCCTGGCTTTTTAGCTATTATCATATCAAGTTAAGATGAAGAGTGTTCTATCTGATAAATGGATTGCTCGTTGTGGAGTCCTGGAGTGATCTCCCTTGTCCCCCATATTGTTCAATGTTCTGATGCAACTACTGGGGGCAGAGTTGGATTCTATGGGTCTGAAAACTTTAAATATACACCAATGATATTTCAGTCTTACTTCCAGTATCTAATGATTGGAATAATACTTTAGAACAAATGACTAAATGTGTGGACATTATTGATCACTTCACGCAAACTGAAAATACTGTAAATAGAGAACAGACAAAATTTCTATTATTAGCTTCTCTAAGTCACCCTTGGATTGACCATAAATTTCATATAGTTAACAATTCTCATTGAGTCCTCTGCAAGGATTTTAGGAAAACAAGTTGACAACTTTCAGGGGAGTCGCAGGTTAATCATTTACTTAAGGGTTCCTTCCTGATATTGAAAAAGTTAAGACAAGCTTTTATTTGATTCTCAGAACTTTATTTTGATAGTTAAAGCTTTATTACTTTTGGAAATAGATTATTGTAATTGTGTCTATGAAGGCTGTTCTAAAACTTTCTTGAAGAAGTTGCAGATTATTCAGAACACTGCAGTTAGACTTATATTTTACGCTTGAAGATGTAATCACAACACCCCTTCTGGTTTGTATGCATTGATTGCCTGTTCAGGCCAGAATTAAAGTTTAAAATATGTATGTTGACATTTAAAATATATGATGGACTGGCCCCTCAATACATAACTGTCCTTCTGTATCTATCAATTAGGACCACTGATGGTCTTAGGAACCATTTAAAATTAAAATTTCACACCTGCCAAAATTAAATCAACTAAAGTATTCACTTCCTCTTTCTCCAATCAGGCTGCATTATTCTGGAATAATCTTCCCCTTGCAGTGAGACAAATAACTGGACTCTAAAAATGAGATAAAGGCAGTAAAATCAGTTATATTTAAAGAATATCTTCTAACTGTACCTTAAAATCCGCAGAGGTATATTTTTTATGCTTTTCCTGGTTTATTTCCAGTCTTTTAATCTGTTACCAAGTTACAGAGTAGGCATCAGCAAGATCGGCTTCTAGGCCCCGATAGTAACATCTACCCTCCTTCATAGACATTTACCCACCTGAAGCATTTCCACTGTCTTGGGAAGGTGCCTGGTCCTCTGTGGGGCGTTCCTGTGCCCTTTTCAGCATTGATGCCTTCCCAAAACTCCGCAGAAGACCGAGATAGAACATGGGCCAGTGATGCCAAGATGGCAGAGGAAGAGACCGCTGGACCTGCCTCTATTAGCTCCACGTGGGTCGCCAAAATAGTGGCGGAAGTAAAGGAGGCTTTGCTTTCTCCTCTTCAATCTCAGCTCTGGGAGATTCCTACAAAGCTTGGTTCTGTAGATGGGCAGATAGAACAATTGCACATGGATTTTGCTCAGTATCAACAGCGCTTGTCCAATGTTGAAGATAAACTTCAGCAGCAGGAATATTTGCAACTTAAACTTCCAATCCAAACTGGACAAACTGGAGGAAAAGGTGGATGATTTAGAAAACTGCTCTTGGTGGTGTAATCTTCGGCTAATTGGAATTCCTGAATCTGTTAAGGACTCAAAATTACATATGTTTCTGGAGACGAGGTTATCGCAGGAGCTCAAAATAGCTACTGAGGAGGGTCCCTTAAGGATTGAACAAGCACACCGGCTGGGCATGGTTGAACCATTGGACAAGCGTCCCTGCACAGTTATCTTGAAAGTTTTGGATTATGTTCACAAGCAGGAGATTCTCCGGGCTATATGCTCGTTGGGCTCACTAACTTAAGCTAACAGAGTACTTTATTTTCAGGATTTCTCTGCAGTGGTGGAATTTGTTCCAAAGTGCAATCTTTTGCATTGGAAAAAGGTGCCCTCTACATTATTGTACCCCGGTAAGCTCTGGGTTCATCATGTGGGTAAGACCCACTTTCTCTCAGGCTGCTGAGGCTCTTCACTGTTGAAAAACTGACGGAGCCCAATGGACATCGTTGATGCTGGTCTACTACATGGATTTTCTACATGCTACTGAAATACTGGATTGATTGAGCTGGAGTCTTTCTGGATCTATAGTTCTCTACCTTTTGTGGGATGCATTCTAGCTCATCTGTGGTGCCAGACCTTATTTGGGCTACTGATTTGATTCTGATTTCCAACATGGATATGACCTTGGGACTTAATGGTTCTGCACTAAGCAGCTATTTGTGTGTGGGGGGGGGGTTCTTCAGGTGGGACTCATTTTTCAAGTTTCTGATCACTGGAGGAGGTTAAGGGGCGGGATGGTGTTGCTTCTGACACTGATCCTTGTTCTAATGCAGTTTTTCAACTGGTGTGCTGCGGCTGCTCCCCAGGTGTGCCGCGGGGATCCCGCAGGATTGGCAAGAGAATTGACACACTTCACTTCTTCCACCCTTCAGGTCTCTGTCCTCTCTGCCGCACTGCTACAAATTTTGGGGTTTCTTGCAGCTATTAGAGCAGGCCTTCCTCTGACCAGCTCCATGGTCCTTCATTCTGACGTGACTTTCTTGTGCCACGTGGGAGGGACGTGGCATAGGGAAAGCCTTCGGACAGCCAGAGGAAGGCCTGATCTAATAGCAGTGTCTCCCTCCCTTTCCAGCTGCTGTGCAGACATGTCGACTCCTGCGGGTGCAAGAAGAGCAGCGGCCCCATCCCCTTTCCCAGCTGTGGTGCAGATGTGCTCCTGATCTCCACAGGATCTTGGGTCTGGCTTGTGGCCACCCTCCCAGCCCTAGCTCCACCTGTGTCTCCCAATGAGCCAGTGACGGCTGAAGCTTGGCTTGAGGAGGAGTGGTGAAAGCTCCACAGAGACTGGAGATGAAGCCACAAGTGCTCAGAAAGAAATAAACCAGAGCATTGCTCTTCTAACTTCTGGATCTCTATTCACAGTGAGCAGCAGTGAGAAAGGAGGTGCCCTGAGATCACCATTGTTGCAGCTGAGTCACTGGGACTGGCATTTCCAAGTGGGGGCCATGGGGCTCCAACAAGCATAGGCTGCCCTGCTCTCATCTTGCAGGTTCTCAGGAGGACAAATGACCCTCTTCCAGCTGAATTTCTACCATCTTATGAGCAGGTTAAATCAACTGAGCCCAGGTCCTTCCAGCCCATAATAATGTTTTTCCCAGAAGCACCACCACATCAGCAACACAGACAGATTTTACAGAGGAAATGGACATGGAACTGCTTAGATGTGTTGTGAAGAGTTAGCTCATTCCTGCTGTGAATTATATCCCATTCCAATACAATATCCTCCCAAGCTACCAAGAATATCCTTCTTACTTCAGGCCTATAACCTTGAAGAAGTGTCAACTCCAGTAATTACTATCAGAATTTCTGAAGAATCGAACAAATCAGGAAGATTCTGGTACCATGATGTACCCAGTGCCAAGGCCAGGAACAAAATCCAACTTCAAGCCAAGTTAATGAGATTCAAAATATAATAAGATCATGAAGGAGCAAAAGGGGCGCTCAGGGAGGACAAGGCCCTAGCGGAGAAACTGAATGAATTCTTTGCTTCTGTCTATACAGAAGAAGATGTAACAGATCTGCATGTACTGGAAATGGTTTTAAAGGACAATGATGTGGAGGTACTGAGAGAAATCTCGGTGAAACTGGAAGATGTACTGAGCCAAACTGAAAAATTAAAGAGCAGTAAATCACCTGGACTGGATGGCATACATCCAAGGGTACTCAAAGAACTCAAGCATGAAATTTCTGATCTGCTGTTAGTAATATATAACCTGTCATTAAAATCATCCATAGTACCTGAAGATTGAAAGGTGGTTAATGTGACGCTAATTTTTAGAAAGGGTTCTATGGGTGATTCAGGAAATTACAGACTAGTGCCTGGCAAAATAGTGGAAACTATTATAAAGAATAAAATTACAGAATACAGAGACAAACGTGGTTTAGTGCAACAGAGTCGGCATGGTTTTAGCCGAGGGAAGTCTTACCTCACCAATCTGCTTCATTTCTTTGAAGGCATGAGTAAACATGTGGATTAAGGTGAGCCAGTTGATGTAGTATATCTAGATTTTCAGAAAGCTTTTCATAAAGTTTCTCATGACAGACTCCTGAGAAAATTAAAGAGAGTCATGGAGTAACAGGCAAGGTTCTGGTGTGGATTAGGAATTGGTTATTGGACAAAAAACAGAGGGTAGGGTTAAATGGTTATTTCTCTCAATGGAGGAGGTGAACAGTGAAGTGCTGCAGGGACTGGAACTGGTGCTATTTAACATATTTATAAATGATATGGAAATCGGGACGAGTGAGGTGACTAAATTTGTAGATGATACAAAACTGTTCAAGGCTGAACACGTGCGGACTGTGAAATACTGCAGAAAGACCTTAAGGAAACTGGAAGACTGGGTGTCCAAATGGCAGATGAAATTTAATGTGGACAAATGCAAGGTAATGCACATTGGAAAGAATAATCCGAATCATAGTTACCTGATGCTAGGGTTCACCTTGGGGTCAGACTCAAGAAAAAGATTTAGGTGTCATTGTAAATAATACATTGAAATCTTCTGCTCAGTGTGCGGCGTTGGGCAAAAAAGCAAACAGGATGCTAGGAATTCACATTAAATCCACTGGCTTTTAAACTAAGAATGTTTCTTTTTACCGTTTGACTGATATATAACTGAAGAACGTTTCTGCATACGGTACATGTAATATGCAGCGTCCACTTGTTCCACAAGTTACTTCTTTCTAATTGGTTCTATCCATGTATGTTTTTATTACTTATTTATATATTAATTTCTATGATTATGTATTTATGTTCAATATTAAATTACTTTATTCATATTTTTAAATTTAGACTTTTTATTTTTTGGTTGACAGCATTTGTACGCATTTTATATTATTCATATATTTATTTAAATAACTATTTCATACATGGTCATATTTGCTATTATTTATTAAATGTATGTCTGTGGATATTTAAACTATGAAAGTTTTTTGCCTAGACCCCCGACGCAGGCAGTTTCAGCGAAACACAGAACGTGTCAGGTCTGTTTAATAAAGCACTAATTTGACGTTCCTTAATCTGGAAGGCTCCTTGTGCTTTTTTTGCTCACTTGTCCTGTTTGGCTGTGCTTTGGATTCCCTCTCTTACGTCCCCAGGAAAAAGAAAGAAATGTTCAGCTCTAAAAAGCAAAACACATCAGAAAATGCAATTCTTGTCCTTAATCTTGAAATGAGAGCACTACAGCGGATTTATCACAGTTAATGCTTTTACCCTTTACAAAAGCATGAAGCAGTTTAATGGCACTGAACCTGGTGTGGGTGAGAATCACGTACCGAGGACAAGCAGAGAAATTCCTTAAGGTAAAATATATACCAAAAACTCTTCTGTTTTGTTTGAGGCTTTACATCTATAGCAGGATCTCCCAAACTTGGGGCCCCTCAGCCAGTCCAGCTTTCAGAATATCCACAAGAAATTCATGACACTCACTATGAATATCCTGAAAACCCGACTGTCTGAGGGGTCCCCAGGTCAAGTTTGGGAAGTCTGAACAAAGGAAATGAGAAAAACCTAAAGCCTTTTAGGTACTACTGGCTTTCATCCATGACGTTCAAATAAATTAAAACATTTTAAAGATTACAGAAACAAAATGAGCAACACTTTTCAACCAGAGTGTCATAGCAGCCATCTGATCTCTCCACCTCTGGTCCAGGAGATGGTAATGGTAGGATGGATCACAAGATGGTGAGCAGGTTATACACTGTTTTTACCTCCAGCAGCATTGTTCCACCATTTCCTGAATATCTTCAAGAACAGCAGAGCCAGTAGGAGTGCATATCTCCTCTTAGTGCCCACAAGGCCTAGTCTCGCAATATGAGCCATATATACTAATGGGTGAATTCTGCACAGAGGTCATGAGGTAGTGTTGACACACACAGTTCCTCTCCCTTCATTTTCCACCATGACACTCCTGGCACACGCACACACGTCCTCTGTCTGCGGCAACCCCACAGCTTGCCCTCCAGCTTTCCTCTTCAACTCGACCACATGGCACCTCCAACACACATGCCCACCCATCCAAACTCACCCCCCAGCTTGCTGACCTTCTCTCCCACACCCAGAGCTGATGACCAGAAGCAAAGGAGAAGGTAAGCAGCTGCACACTGGGTCACATCCTCTTCCTTCTCTGCTGCCCAGTGCTGAATGCACAGTTTGAGCCACATGGCAACATGGTGCCCTGCGTGCTTCACAGTCTAAATTCACAGCACAGGAGGAGGATATGGCCGAATGCGGAGCTGCTCTCTTTCTCAGCCTGTGAAAATCAGCACCAGGCTGGATGCTGCACGGATGTATCGGTGTGCAGATGTGCAGGAGAGGGAGGGAAGTGTAGATGACGAGAAAAGGAGGGCAGAGGAGAAAGAGAATTGGAGAGGTATGTACAGGTGGGAAGAAAACTGGAGATGTATGAAGTGATTAACCTATGGAGGTTGTATGCCGCAGGGAGATGGATCAGGGGGTCACTGTTGAACGAGCACTATGGGAGTGCGGTGAATGAGAGAACTGTGATGGGGTGTGTGCTGGGATATATGCCAGGGAAGGAGGGGCAGTGACAGAGCCATGGTGCGGTATGCCCAGGGTTGGGTGGACAGAGAGAGTCATGTATGCTGGGGGATGTGTGAGCCCTAGGAGGGTGTTTGAGAAAGACAGGGACAGAGAGAAAAATGGAGGGGTCCTGCTGAGGGATAGAGAGAGAGAGGAGGTGTCCATCTTGGAGAGGAGGCAGAGAAAAAAAGGGGGACTGAACGTGCTGGAGGTCTAGGGGAAGGAAAATCATGCCTTGAGACAGGGTTCCAGCTAGCTGGGGAATGAGACTGCTGGGGATGGAGGGAGATCAAGCCTGTGCAAGGAGAAAGCTGGGAGGGGCAGGCCCGGGACATGGAGCAGGTGTGCTTAAATGCTTCCCTTGATGCCAGTCCTGCTGGAGTACCTGAAGAGAATGATCAGGAGACATCAGGACAACCGCGCTAGAGGTAAACACAGTGCCTGCAATGGTCACCATCTCCCATCAACCCAGCATGAATAGAATCTTATTAGGACGGCCAAGCCTTCATCGTTCTTGTGTACATGTGTACTTCCTGGCACACTGCTGCATTAGTCTGTCTCCTTGGTCCCAATGCTCAAACAAAACCAGGCTTGCAATGTTTCAGTTAGACTGATTTTAGCCAGTCTAAATGAAAAGTTATTTTGCGGGTAATGCACAGAGGCTTTCAGCCACTGCTTTACAATGCACAGAAGCCTGGAAAAGAGATGGCTGAGGGGGGATATGATTGAGGTATGTACAATCCTGAGTAGTGTAGAACAGGTAAAAGTGAATCAATTTTTCACTCTTTCAAAAAGTACAAAGAACAGGGAACAAACACTTGATGAAACTACATGGAAACACTTAAAACAAATAGGAGAAAATTTTTTCACTCAAAGAATAGTTAAGCTCTGGAACTCGCTACCAGAGGATGTGGTAACAGCGGTCAGTGTATCTGGGTTTAAAAAAGGTTTGGACAAGTTCCTGGAGGAAAAGTCCATACTCCATTATTGAGATGGACACAGGGGAAGCCACTGCTTGTCCCAGGATGGATATCATGGAATGTTGCTTTCTGCTAAGTACGTCTGACCTGGCTTGGCCACTGTTGGAAGCAGGATACTGGGCTAGATGGACCACTGGTCTGACCCAGTATAGCTAGTCTTATGTTCTTATTTATTTATTTGTTACATTTGTATCCCAGTTTCCCACCTTTTTTTTTTTGTTACATTTGTACCCCGCGCTTTCCCACTCATGGCAGGCTCAATGCGGCTTACATGGGGCAATGGAGGGTTAAGTGACTTGCCCAGAGTCACAAGGAGCTGCCTGTGCCGGGAATCGAACTCAGTTCTCAGTTCCCCAGGACCAAAGTCCACCACCCTAACCACTAGGCCACTCCTCCACTTTTTGCAGGTTCAATGTGGCTTACATAATACCGTGAAGGCATTCGCCAACACCAGTAGAGAAACAAATACAATAAGGTGTTGTGGTTGAATAAGGGTCATGTGTACAGACACATTAAGGAATCATGAAGAGGAACAGAAGAGTTAGTTTATGACCATTGCGAGCTCTGGTTTCGTTGTGTTGCAGGGTTCAGGCGTTTAAGTGGGGTCGGTAGGGTATGCCTTAACATGTTGGTTTTTAATAGTTTTCAGAAGTTTAGATAGTTATACGTTGTTTTCACTGCTTTTGTGACCAAAAGTCCAATGCTAATGAGCTCATTAGCGATTCTGTGCAATGCACAGAGAAATGGCGCAAGGAAAACCCCTGCCCTAAGGACTAAAAACTACTGACAGTTCTTGAGCTGTAGGTAGTGTCCTATGCTAACCTTCCTGTTACTGCATGAGCGCTGACTGAGTCAGGAAAGTCATACCACAGCCCTTTACCCAAGCCCGAGCCTCCCCCCCCCCCCCCAACTAAAAAAAAATCCCTTGTGGTCCAGTGGACCCACCCGACCCTCTCACCGAAAAAAAAAAATACTGGTGGTTCAGCAGGCCCACCGCCCCCCCCCCCCCCCAGTGAATTTACCTAAAAAAAATAGACTGGTGGTCCAGCGGGCCCACCACCCTCACCCAGTGAACACTGGCCCTGATGGTCTGAAATCCGACCACCCACCCAGACCCCTCCACATACCTTTGATCGGAGGCAAGAGGCACTCCTAATCCTTCCTGCCTCCGAGCCCGCTCTCACCAAAATGGCAGCACCTAGTCCCTGCTCGCTTGCACTAGACCACCAGGGCGGGGGGGGGGGGGGAGGGCATCAGTGGGCTCCCTGGGCCACCAGGGTATTATTTGTTTTTTTTTTGGGGGGGGGTCGACTGGACCACTGGGGATTTTTTTTTTTAGGTTGGGCGGGTCAGGAGGGGTTCAATCATCACTGGACATACGCAGAAGAGCTGTGCAGGCATGCACAAGGAATATTTCTATTTGATGGCGGTGATTAAGAGGCCCTTTTACAAAGGTGCACCAAAAGGTGGCCTGCAGTAGTGTGGGTGTACGTTCTGGATGAATGCTGGCCCATTTATCCACCGCGTCTGGAAAAAAAGGAGGGGGTTGGGCCGGGAAATGGACGTGCAGCAAAATGAAAACCAGCACGTGTCTATTTACGGCCTAAGCCCTTAATGCCACCCATTGAATTTGCAGATGATCACTTTAACAGTGGTCTCTCTTTGCCATTTTCACGACACAGACCATAGAAGTCTGCCGCACTGTCCTTATATTTCAACTACTGGAGTTGCCGTCAAAGTCTTCTCCGGCCCATTCCAATCTGCTTGTGATATATGTGACACAGACCATAGAGGTCCGCCCAGGACTAGCCTTAGTTCACTCCTTCCTTGGTGCACCACTCTAGGAACCTCTTACATCTGGATCCATATGATTCCCTAGTGGTGTTGCTTATGAGGATGTCCTCCATCTCTCAGGAGTGATGAGGGGTGACATTAAGCAACACTCAAGCTGTAATACTTTAAACTGGCAACCTGGAGACTAAGGGTACAGACAGATCCCTTGCTTCTGAGATGGTAGATTAGGCAAGTTCTCCACTAGTCATAGGCCTTCTATTGATAGACTGGAGAAACAGGAAAACCACAGTTACAGAGGCCAACAGATTGCTAAGAGAATTTGATTCAATCTTCTAATTGGGGATTAGAGCAACGGGTGAGAAGGTGTACAGGAAACTCAATCCCTAATCTAGAGGAAAAGGAATGGAGGAGTAGCAGCCTAATGGTTAGTGCAGTGGGATGAGAAACTGAGAAACCACGTTCGATTTCCACTGTGGTTCCTTGTGACTCTGGGCAAGCCACCCTTTCTATTGTCCCAGGCACAAAAACGTCAGACTGTGAACCTACGAAGTACAGAGAAAGTACCTGCTTATAATAAATGTATCACAGAAAGGCAATATATAAAATCCAAGACCTTTTATCACCAGCTAATGTTTGCTGGGGTTTCCTAGAGCAGAAGAGAGAGTTACAAGCTTTACTTCAGTGTGAACAGAACCATTGCTGAATACCTCACCACTTGAACATCTGCACTGTAATAGGCCATTTCAGGAACCACTAGTGCAGCTGCAGGAAGCAGCTGAGCCTGTTCAGGGCTACGGTGAGAAGCCTCTGACAGCCAGCACCCATAAACTGTGGCCTGAAGGAAATCATAGGCTTATATTTTCTGCTATTATGAATTCTACAGCCACCATAGTCAGTCAGTGAAGGAATGTGGGGGTAGTACGGTGGCAAGTATTCAGCGATACACACTAAAGGCTCATAGTATAGAGATGCAAACTGGTTTTGGGCAGAATTTGTTTTCCTTAAAAGTGTGTGAAGACGTGAGAGGTCAGAAATTGGCCTCTTCAAGGTACCTCTTGACCGACTTTTGCGAACTACATATGTCTGGGCTGTATCATTTTATGCACCTTCTTCCAAAATAAGTAGTGCTAAAGGGCATCACTCATTAGTGAAGAGCAGTTAACAAGATTAGCAAGTGTTATGATACCAATCAGCATTATGTGTATGCACTAACAAGCCACATATGTAATATCCTGGGTTGCACTTATAGAAATCACAGTATTGTAACGCTATATGCTTTGTAATTTGGACAGAGAATCTGACTGCTAAATCCTGTCTCTCAGCGCTGATACACTTTCTTATAATGCTATGGGAACTGGTTATTTAATTCTCTACCAGTGTTGGTGAATGGGAATCTGGAGACTTTGAATTGGACTGTTTCAGATTGCCCAGAGATTCCGGTTACCGCTTGGTGTCGGGTAAGAACATTTCTTCTCACTACGGTGCTGTGTATTGCTGGGTTTTCTCTATGGTCCCTTCAATGCCTTTTGATCTCTCACTTTTCTTTCCTCCTGCTAGTACAAAGCCAATATAGAAACGTTGAAGGTGGTTTATTTAACTGAATAATTTGGCCAAATATTTCCACTTGCACTTTTGTTACTTCCATCTCACTGCTGGGAATTTTTCCTGTTATCATCTCATCTTCACTCTCAGAGTTAGTTTTGGGGATACCCTTCTTTCCAGTTTGAAGGATCCTCAAAGCCCCTCTGGGTGATGCCCCTCTTTCCTGGTGGAGGGGCTCCCAGATCCTGAGTGCCTCATGGATGCCTGCTTGAATCAAGACTCTCAGATCTATGAAGAATGTGGGGGGGGGGGGGGGGGGGAAGAAAGCACTCCTGGATCATCAAAACTATTTCTTCATTGTCATGCAGAGAGAGAGTTCTCAGTTCAGTTCTCAGAATGGGTCCCTCTGGTCTCTGACTCAGCCAGGGATACTGTTAAGGCAGTGTTCATGGGGAACAGAGTTATGGCATCTACCTTAACCAGATAGTCAGATTTAGAGTCCATAAAATAGGGTTTTCTAGAAGGAGCTATGGTGTATGTCCCAACTAGGAACAGTGTTAGGGTGGTTCTATTAAAAGAGGGAAAAATTCGAGTGTGGTTATAAAATGAAAGTTCATTGCACCAATACCCCAGATCTAGTTTCAACTGAGCTGGGAGAAAAAAAAAAGAGAGAAATACCAGGCCACAAAACAAAACAAAATGTTTCTTCATATCAACCAGATTTTACAGGGCTGGTTATTATTTTGCCTTTCCCTTTTCATTGAGAACTGCAAGAGAGGTAATAGTTTCACATTACAATCTCTAATCCAAACTGGAGCTCAGGGAAGAAATATTACTGGTGACAGAAATGCCTTCATGTTCTGAGACAGATGGTCCGTTTTCTACAGCTGTTTTTCACAGATTATTCCACAAATCTTGGCTTCTGTTATAGGAGGACCACACAAATGTGGGTTCCAGACGACTTCCAGGGGGGAGGGGAGGCCCACAAGATAAAAGCCCCATTGTGGTTGCTCTCTCAGAAAAAGCATAAAACCAGGCATTAAGATATTTTAATACCATAGCTCCATATTTAGAGCAGATTTCAAGTATCAGAGGGACCAAACAAACCAATCTCTTTGCCAATCCTCACTCTATCTAATTTAGAATGCTCTGTTAGGACAAAATATTGGTAGGGCCACAGCCATGGTGGCCCATCCCATACCACTCTCTATATATTAATCAGTAGCACCTCCTATGCTTTTATTTATTAATACCCCAGAAGTGGAATGGAAATGGTTTTGAGAATTATAAGGAGCAGATTTTTATTTATACATCTAATTCAAAAGTTATATTGAGTTTTTGACAGCCAGACTGAGCAAAAAAAAACAAAACAGTTCTATGTGCAGAAACAGTCCAATATGCCAAAGGCGGCCAGAAACTTATTAACCATTGCATATCAAGGCTACACAGGAGAAAAGTTCTCATTTTGCTTTGCCCCCATTTTCTGTGGCTTTTTTCTGCTTCTTTCATTTAATTATTTTATGTGCATAAATGTGGTTTAAACAAACACACGCACATACATTTATGCATTTAAAAAACAATGAATACATGTCTACTGCATACATTACAGGCATCTACTTAACTGTACAACATCAAAATGCTCTGAAAACTTAAAAAAATTCTGTTTATCTCAACCTATAATGTAGCAAAACATAAGTGAAACAATCTTTGCCCCTTGCATATTAATGCCCAGAATGGGTAAGGGAAAGGGAAATGGGACTTGATATATTGCCTTTCTGAGGTTTTTTGCAACTACATTCAAAGCGGTTTACATATGTTCAGGTACTTATTTTGTACCAGGGGCAATGGAGGGTTAAGTGATTGCCCAGAGTCACAAGGAGCTGCAGTGGAAATTGAACTCAGTTCCCCAGGATCAAAGTCCACTGCACTAACCACTAGGCTACTCCTCCACTCAAACTCTCCCCCATAAAACAAAAACAAAGTTATTGAATGGCCTGAAGAAACAAACAAACAAAAAAAAGCAAAACAGGTAAAGAAAGCACCAAACTGGAAGAGCCCTCACTTAGACAGTGTGACCAATTTTTGGCTCAACCGTTAACATCACTCCATCAAGACCTTTCAGATTACAAAAATTTAATTTGGTCAGGTAGGACTATCACAATGGCCAACAGACAGAACATTTCTTCTACCAAAAGGAGATCCACATAATATTGTAAAAAAAATTACATCTATAACTTGTCTACCTACGGTGTATAAGCTATTCACTGCAATAGATGCCGATAGAATATATGATCATATCAATTCCAATAATATCATGACAAATCGAGCAGAAGGGCAATAAGAACTGAGTATATGGAACCAAAAACCAGTTCATGTTGAATAAAACCATTATGGCCAGTATGGTATTGACTATAAGAAAACTTTCAACAGTATTCCACATTCCTGTAAACTAAATTGTCTTGAAATATCCAAAATAAATCCTGTATTGAGTTCTCAAAGATCATCATAAAAATGTGGTAAGCCATATTCCATCTGAAGTACGAAGATGGACAGTTTGTCATTCCTAACATCAAGATCCAGGGAGACTCCATCACCACCTTGTTTTATACTTAAAGTATTCTTATTAACTTTTTGAGCTATGGGTTTAGACTTAATTAAAAAGGATGGCAATGATTCAGAGGTAAGGATCAAGATGGCTATTTATAAACACAGTATAAATGTATAGTAGTTCAAATGTTCTAAAACTCATACGCAACTATACTGCTGTATTTCTAACTTAAATCTCCTCTTTATAAAAGGCAAAATCAGAGGTGAGCTTCCATAGGATACTGAAGAAGTGGAACACCTTATATCGTCATCAGTCCAAGCCAGCTGAAACTCGGCCAGATGAATATAAAGGGGACTGCCTTGAAACAGCAAAAGGCGAAACGTGTCGGCACTTATCCTTTGACTTATACGAAGAATGTTTAAGATATACTAGTGAATATTTCTAAGTAAGTGTAAAATGTTTTGTGAAACTCACTGAAGATTTAAAAAAATGTATGAAAAAGTATAAAAATATAAAATAACTGCTCGGACTGATGACGATATAAGGTGTTCCATCTCTTCCAGTATTCTATGGAAGCTCACCTCTCATAGTCCATTTGCCTTTATGAAGTGGAGAATTTAAGTCACAAATACGGCAGTATAATTGTGAACAATCCAGAGGTAACAGCACACTTACTGTTTGTAGATGACTAGACTCTACATTTCCAGTGACCAACAATTAGCAGAACAACTCCAAGTAGTACAAAGCTTCTCAGAAGCTTCTTCAGGAAAGGTTAAGAAAACTAAAAATCTCTGAATAATGACCAAGATGAAAAAAAAACTTAAAGGGAGGTTTATATAAATTTCCAGGCATAAATCACTGACAGAAAAGATCAGCAAAGAATATTACAGGAAACTAAAATTGATATTGAGAAGTGTTTTTAACATCACAGAATAAGATACAAGTCATTAATCAGCTGGCAATGCCTGAACTCTGATATAGCTTTGGAACTGTACACCTACCTCTTAAAGATCTTGAAAAACTGGACATACGAACAAGAAAACTCCTCCATACCCACAAGGTAATTTATAAGAATCAGGGTATGTCAAGGCCCCAGGTTTTTAAGTGTCAGCAGATCCAAGTATGCAAAATGTGCTGAAATATGAACATACAGAATCTATCTCCATCATTACAGTGAAGACATGTGGAAGGAAGGAGTGAGAATTCACCGCTGCACATAAGGAAGGATGCAACAGGAGATCACATGACGCCTAAAGCAGGAGTGGAGGCTGCCTATTGAGGTCCTCTGTCTCCCCACTGAAAAAGCCACATATCCTGAATATTTCTGCAAGAAACGGGTTGAAATTTTACCTGCTCTTAGCTGCCCCCGTTGGATCAAAGGGGTGAGAGTTCCGAGGCTATCATTTTTGAAATGGCGTTGAGATTGACCTGCAAAGATAAGGGAAGCAGCAGGGAGCAGAAGCTAAGATGGTTGCTCATTCAGCCCAGTCAAGCCTTTCCGTAAGCTCTGCTTGGATTTTGGAGATCGTGAGAGAGGTATGGGCTACGGTGGAAGCTGGGTTGGATGTGAAATTGCAGCAAAATACACGACAGAACAGAGACTGCCCATGAATGTTTGGACAGCATGGATTTGGAGTTGGATGCACAGCAACATCGTGTTGGAGCTTTGGAGGAAAGGACTCCGTATGCAACACGTAATGTGGTTCAGCTTTGGCTCCACATCCATCAGACAGAGCACAAGCTAGAAAATATGGAGGGCCAATCTAGGCGTAATAATTTGCGTCTGGTGGGGCTTTCCAAGTCTTTGAAAGATGCAGAGCTCATGGGAGATCTGGAGAATCCTTTTAAAATAGAGTAGGCCTGTAGTGTGGGCTCCAGGAGTAGTGATCTTGTACATCCTCGTGTAGTTGTATTTTGCGTTTTCCATTTAGCACACAAGGACTCCAGCATCATCGCCGCGGTCTTTCCAACACTCCAAGAGCCTTTCCTGCTTCATGAGCTGACACGTTCAGGGAAGAGGCAACAAGCAGAACCCCCTCCAGCTGCCATAAGCCTGGGCAACGCAGCTGGTTCCCCTTGCTTCAGTATCTCCCATCGCTGCTAATGCTTCCAGGTCTCGGCAGGGAAGTCTGCGGCCGAACACCAAACTTGGCCAGAGTTAGCTGCTTCGGGGGCAAGACCTCCTCCAGGGCTAGGGGGGAATACCCTGGATTTTGCCTTCCATTTCCCCATAGCCACAAGAAACATGCCCAATAACTCAAGTCAAACTGCGGAAAAGCAAGAGCTCAGGTACACGTCTGTCAGAAGCCATCTTGGCCTTGTTCACAAACAAGCTATTCTGCGGGCTTTGCATACTGAAAAGTGTCTGGACTGAGATAATGCGAAAGTAATATGTTTTCAGGACTATATAGCTAAAGTGCACACTTAATGCAAAGCTTTTGTTCCCTTATGCACTGAGCTACATATTCAGAAGATTCCAAGTGCCTTACATTATCCAGTGTGACTATGATGGTCAAACACATTTTTTACATCTGTGGAGGCAGTAAAAACTTTCATTCAAAATCTCCCAGCCAATGTGGGAACTTGGGCAGCTACCTCTTTGAGCTTTGGATTTATAGGAGTCTGGAACTCTTGATAAAGCGCATTTTACCCAAGCAAGGAAGGTGGAATATTATTTAA
>NW_021963068.1:153656-250065 GCF_901765095.1 Microcaecilia unicolor | reverse complement strand
TAAAGTAGCAAACCCAAATGTTGAGCATGGACAATTTATGGTCCATAAGCAGTCTGTAAAAGTTACATATTTCAATTTCTGTAATCCTTTTATTTTTTTCACATAAAGGATGGGGTTTGAATTGTTGCATTACAAATTGTTTGCTAACAGAATTCATTAAAATCTCTCCTTTTTTTTGTTGTTGTTTCTGGATATTGTCACCTTTTCACAGAGATGTTCTCGCATGCTGTTTTGAAATGATCCTGTTGATGTATTGTCCCATAGTGAACTTTAAAGCAAGCAAACTAAAATCCTTTCAAATTGAACCTAAATGAATTAGTATATCTAGGCTACACAACATCAACAACAAAATAGAAAATTATTTTCAAAGTTACCTTTTGATTTTGGTAAGCACTGTAAATCAGGGTTGTTGTTCACTAGCATTCACATTTCTAAGGTTCATATTGCAGAAATTTGTAAAGAGTATGATCCAGGACTACCTTATATTATTTTCACCAGCATTCTACATGTATCTTTCTGTCCATGAAACCTTCAACTTTTCCAGAAAAATGTGCTAATTCTGTATTCTTTGAGGACAAGCAGGCCATATTCTCACATGTGGGTGATGTCATCCACGTCGCCCAGTGTGAAACGCTTTAAAAGCAAAATATAGCTTTAAGACATGTGACAGCATCCTCACTGCACATATGCAAGTGTCTTCCCACCCATCAATGTAGGGGAAGATGCGCTGTTACGTGGCTCCCTCACTGCGTCTGGTACAGTACTTACTTTTCACAGCTTTTTGTGCATTCCCAGCGGGTTTCTTGCTCAGGTTTTATCATTTTTCCCTTTTGGGACCTTTGTTTCTTTTACCCCTTATAGGTTTAGTTTCTTTTTCCCCCACTTCTAGGTTTCTTTTTTTTTTTTTTTTTTTTAAACATACTCCTTAGGCCCGAGCTCCGTTTGTCCTTATTTTTCTTGGTGATTTGCCCCTTTTTAAGGTTACCATCGAGCCGTTTGATTTGGCCACTGCTGTTTTCCCTTTCATGTCATCAAAGGTTCCCAGTGGCTTTAAGCACTGTGCCTGGTGCAGTAGGACCATTTCTGATAAGGACACCCATTCCTGGTGTCTCCACTGTTTTGGGCCTGAGCATACCCCTTCCAGCTGTGTTCTTTTCCTTTGTATGAAGAAAAGGACTCAGCTGGCTAGAGAGATTCAAAGAGAGAGGTTTTGGAGCTTGGTCTGAAACCTCAACATCGGCATTGATGTCGAGCTTTGCACTGGTCCCTATGGCTGCTTAGGCCCTTATCAGACACTAGGAGTGGTTGTTCATCAAGCAGATCTCCGCCTGCCTCGGCATCGGCTACTGTGCAGGGCTCCCGGGACTGGTATGCATCGGACCCAACATTAAGGAGGCATGGGGATTCAACGTCATCCTCATTGGCACCGAGGAGCATTGTTGACTGACCGCAGGTGAAGGCCAAGAAATATCATCATCAATCTCCCTCTGCATGGTGCCGGGAAGCACCAAGGCAACAAGGGATGCAGTCCCCGAGAAGTGTCTTCACCAGGCAGAGCTCTCTCCTTCCATTGTACAGTTTCTGACACATGGGTCTCAATGCAGCCAGGACCAGGCCACCTGCACTGACTCTGGCGATTCAGCAGGCTGCTTCTCAACAGGTACCCCAGCCTTTCCCGATGGCGGCCCTCAATGACTGCATCCAACATACTTCATGAGCATTTGGCGGGGATCCTTCAGCAGAGTGCATCAGCATCTGGCGTGATTCCACCAGCTATGCCTCTTTCTGCTGCTCCACAAGGCCCTCAGCCTGCGGTGAAGCCTCCGAACCAGGTGCCGCTTGTGATACGGCATTGACAGCCGCCCGTGCTTTCACCCCACCCCCTTGACAGGAGGAAGCTTCGCTGGAGTTGAGGGTGGAGCCTGTGCCTGAATGCCCCTCCAGACAAGGACATGGTTCCTCTATCTCGAGGCAGGCTCAATCTCAGCCCTCCCATTAAGCATATTTTGCTGACACCAGTGAGGACATCTGATGGGGACCCTAGGTACTTCTTGGAGAAGGAGTCCTATGGGACCCAAGTGGCCCTTCCTCTCCTGAGG
Source organism: Microcaecilia unicolor (assembly GCF_901765095.1). Taxonomy (NCBI): domain Eukaryota; kingdom Metazoa; phylum Chordata; class Amphibia; order Gymnophiona; family Siphonopidae; genus Microcaecilia; species Microcaecilia unicolor. The sequence goes on along the minus strand of NW_021963068.1, from coordinate 247,966 downwards.
AAGAAGGAAAGTCTCCACCGGAGTGCCTTTCCTTCCCAAGTTTTGTAAGGGAAATGGTGACTGCTGTTCCAATTTGTTTGGAGACAGAGGACAAGACCAGGGATGCAATGTTTGAGGTCCTGGACTATGCCTTTCTTTGTAGAGAGGCTGCAAGAGTCCCACTTCACTGAATCCTGAAAGATGTTCATGTGAAGAACTGGGAGTCCTATCTGTAGGTCACTCTCCTGCCCAAAATGATTGATACCGTATATCAGATCCAAAGTTCCCCAGGGTTTGACAGACCTCAGTACCTCATCATTCTCTGGTTTTGGAATCCATGCTCAAAAGAGCCAGGAGTTTTAGGGATTATGCTTCAGTGATCCCGAGCAGAGAATCTCAAACCCTGGATTCTTTGGGTGGAAGATGTATCGGGCCTCTATTCTCATCTACTGCATACAATCTTACCAGCTCTACATGAGCCTTTACTTGTAGAACACGGTTCACAGTATGTCTGATTTGGCAGACTGTCTCCCACCGGAATAAGTCAAATCTCTTTGCCAGCTCGTCCAAGCAGCAGAAGGTGCGTCATAAGTTTTTGGCTAGGGACGTTTACGATATCTTTGCTGTGGTGTCCCGCATTTCTGCTCAAAGTATAACTATGCGCAGAGTCTTAGGCTGGGTGTCTATGTCTTGGACCCTAAGGTCCAGCAGAGATTGGCAGATGTCATGTGCCGGGGGGATAATCTTTTTGGAGAGAAGGTGGAGGATGTCACTGACCTCATTAAGAAACACTGAGACCATTGATACTCTCTCCCACCCAAGCGCCTTCAGCACCCTCTTCCTCATCCAGGAGGTTTTGGGCAAGACAGCGGGGTTCCTACTACTCACAGAGGTGTAGGTACACTCCTCCTCAGCAGGCTCAGACTCAGCTCACTCGTTCTCATCAACAGTGTACTGGACGACCTATTGGTAGGGGAGCGTATGAGGTTTTTTAAAGAAAGGTGGCCCCTCTGACCGATGGGTCCTACAAATAGTCTGTCTAGTTTACACTCTGCATTGGCCGCACAGACCACCAGATTGCCCAGTGAGAGCAAAATCACTTCAGCTCTCGTCACAAGGAGGTACTTGTAGAGGAACTCTCTGCCTTTCTAAAGGCCCATGCAGTCGGGCCTGTTCCACGGGAAGAATGGAAGGGATTCTATTCCAGGTACTTCTTGTGCCAAAGAAAACATGGGAAATGCATCCCATCCTAGATCTAAGGACCCTGAACAAATTCCTGGTCACAGAAAAGTTCAAGGTGGTTTCCATGGGCACCCTTCTCCCCATGATTCAGGAAAACAATTGGCTATGCTCTCTGGAATTAGAGGACGCTCACAGGCAGTATCTTTGATTCTGGCTGGGGACATGGCCCGGTATCATCTCCCAGGATTTCACCAAGTGTCTTGTAGTAGTCGCTGTGTTGCCACACAGACTGAGAGTCCATGTGTTTCTCTACCTGGATGATTGGCTGGTGAAGAGCACGTCAAAGGACATTGCTCAGGAGTCTATGCGGAGAATTATTTGGGTGTTAGAGCTACTAGGGTTCGTTTTAAACTACCCCAAGGCCCGTCTGCTCCCAATCCATCATTGGAGTTCATTAGAGCCCTGCTGGACACACAGCAGGCATGACCTTGCTCTCTGTGCTGAGGGTGGATGCTCTAGTTGCACTCGCCACTCTGGTTCAAACCAGCTAGCAGATCATGGCTCGGCAGATGTTGAGGTTGCTAGGCTACATGGACAACGTGGTGCATATCAACCCATGACATGTCTTCACATGGGGACAGCTTAGTGGTGTCAGGTCTTCAGAAACCTAGCAGATGTCATCCATGTGACACCGGAGTTGGTTCAGTCCCTTCTCTGGTAGTCAATTTGAACCAATTTGACTGTGGGACTTCTATTTCAAATTGCTCAGCCTCAAAAAGTGCTGATAATGGATTCATCCTGCCTGTGGTTGAGAGCTCATGTAGAAGAGCTTCGCACCAAAGGTGCTTGGTCAACTCGGGAATTGAATCTTCAGATGGACCTTCTGGAGCTATGGGCAATCTGGATCGCTCTGAAGGCTTTCAGAACCAAATTGTGCTCATTCAAACAATCAGGTAGCAGTGTATTACACCAACAATCAGGGGGGGTACCGGATCATATACTCTGTGTCAGGAGGCCTTCAGATGTGGCACTGGGCTGTCCAGCACAGGTTAGTTCTCAGAGCCATGAACCTGGCAGGCAAATTCAACACCCTCTCTGACAGACTAAGCAGAGTCATACAGCCACATGATTGGTCACTCAGTACGAGTCTTACCTGTGAGATCTGAGCGTGTTGGCGCCGTCTCAGCAGATCACTTTGCCACTCCCCTGAACCACAAAGTCCCTCTGTACTGTTGCAGGGGGACCAGTCTTCTGTATGCATATCTTCCCATCGGGAAGACTTTACTGAAACTCAAGCAAGACCAGAGGACCATGATTCTGATCACTTCTTATTGACCCAGGCAGATCCAGTTCTCATAAGTATTGCCACATTGGGATAGACCAAAGGTCCATGAAGCCCAACATCCTGTTTCCAACAGTGGCCAATCCAGGTTACAAATACCTGGCAATATCCCAAAAAGTACAAAACATTTTATACTGCTTATCCCAGAAATAGTGGATTTTCCCCAGGTCTAATTTAATAATGGTCTATGGACTTTTCCTTTAGGAAGCCGTCCAAACCTCTTTTTAAACACCGCTAAGCTAACCGCCTTTACCAGATTCTCTGGCAACGAATTCCAGAGTTTAATTACACATTGAGTAAAGAAGCATTTTCTCCGATTTGTATTAAATTTACTACTTTGTAGCTTCATCGCATGCCCCCTAGTCCTAGTATTTTTGGAAAGAGTAAACAAATGATTCATGTCTATCCATTCCATACCACTATTTTATAGACCTCTATCATAACTCCCCTCAGTCATCTTTTCTCCAAGCAGAAGAGCCCTAGTCGCTTTAGCCTTTCATCATGGGGAAGTCGTCCCATCCCCTTTATCATTTTCGTCCTTCTCTGTACCTTTTCTAATTCCACTACATTTTTTTTGAGTTGCAGTGACCACAATTGAACACAATATTGAGGTGTGGTCGCACCGAAGAACCTTGAATATTGGAATGTTTTCTGACTCTAATCATGCAGAACAAGCGATCTCTTCTGCATTCCAGTCTCCAGTTCCTGGGCCTCACAGCCTGGATGTTGAGAGCTTAGAATTTGCTTCCTTGCATTTTCCGCAAGGTGCCTGCAAGGTCTTACTGTCTTCTAGGAAAGATTCCATCAAGAGGTGCTGCTCTTTCAAATGGAGGAGGTTTGTCATCACCTTACATCATATTTCTTGCCTTACACAGACCCTGCTTGAATACCTTCTGCACCTCTCCGAGTCTGGTCTAAAGGCCAATTCTGTAAGGGTCTACCTCAGTGCAATTAATGCTTACCATCACCGGGTAGAGGATAAGCCCATCTCTAGATAGCCTCTAGTTCACTTCATGAGAGGTTTGCTATTGTTAGAGCCCTCTATCAAACCTCTGCCTGTATCATGGGATCTCAATGTCGTCCTCACCATCTGATGAAAGCTCCTTTTGAGCCGCTGGATTCCTATCATCTGAAGTACTTGTCTTTGGAAGGTCGTTTTCTTGGTGGCTGTTACTTCAGTTCGTAGAGTCAGTGAGCTTCAGGCCCTAGTAATGGATCCACTTACACTGAATTTCATCATAACAGAGGTCCTCCACATGCACCCTAAGTTCCTGCCTAATGTGGTGTTGGAGTTCCATCTGAACCAGTCAGTTGGTCTTCCAACATTTTCAGACCTCATGCCCATCCCTGGTAAGAATGCACTGCAAGCAAGCATTGGTCTTTTATTTGGAGTGAACTAGGCCCTACAGATAGTTCATCCAGCTTTTTGCTTCTTTTGATCCCAACAGGATAATGGTTGCAATTGGGGAACACACAATTTCCAATTGGCTAGCAGATTGCTTTTGTTTTACTTATGCCCAAGATGGACTGACTCCTGAGGTTCATGTCATGACTCATAATGTCAAAGCCGTTGTTGCATCGGTAGCCCACTTGAGGTCAGCCTCTATAGAAGTAATTTGCGGCTGCAACGTGATCATCAGTCCACACATTCACATTCTTACATACCCTCCCACCTCCCTTTGGAGTTGTCTCCTGACCTAGTAGCTATACTATTGTACTGCTAGTCCTGCGCTGTAGCGGCGAGGGGGACTGCTCTCGTTCATGCGAATTGTTCATGCGAATTGTACATAAATACATAAGTATTGCCATACTGGGAAAGACCAAAGGTCCATCAAGCCCAGCATCCTGTTTCCAACAGTGGCCAATCCAGGGGACACTGTTGTGCGTCTTAAAACTATGTAACGCTTTTTAAGCATTCCACACTGGGTGACGTGGATGTGAGGATGAATGGCCTGCTGTCCTCAGAGAATACCTGCTGCTGCTAAGTATCCATGCTTTTCACACCATATCTCATTTACTCCACACAGTAATGTTACTGTCCTGCGAATAAGTATGCTTTAGTGACTATTAGAATCCAGATTTAACCATTTTCTATTTACAATTTTATTTTTTGGCCAGGCAGCAGAAGAGGAAGAAATAACAGACCTGATGGATAGCAAGTCCTCAGATTCAGGCCCTATTTCGGGCCCTGACTACAACTACATCCTTAATATGTCTCTCTGGAGCTTGACCAAGGAGAAAGTAGATGAACTGATTAAACAAAGAGATTCAAAAGTACGGTGACTTCTTTTTTTCTTAACAATAGGTGAACCAATTGGTATTGAGATTTAGAAGCCCCTTTACTCAAGTATGGTAAGGTTTTGGACTTATCACGCGTCGATTGCAAAAACAGAGCCTGAACAGTAAATGCAAGCAGCATTCCCAACATTCCCCGGGCCCGGCCTCCAAGGGGGCCCAGCACCAGGTCCCAGGGTCCGTCTCTCTCCTGCTCCTATCGGGAACCGGTCTTGGTACACTGGAGCAGGTAAGAGACAGGCTGCAGTGCCGGGCTCCCCTTGGAGGCTGGGAAGGAGCAGATGCACTGACATAGGGGTCGGGGCCCCTCACGTCAGTGAGTCAGCTCTTCCCGGCCTCAAAGGGGGGCCTGGCTCCGGGATCTCTCATGGCAGCAGCTGCATTCCAGGTTAGGCCCGGTGGCTGTATTCTAACTGTGGGGGGGCATCAGCTGCATCCTGATGGAGGGAGGACCCTGGTGGCTGTGTCCTAAGTGGGAGGGGGAGTCCAGCGCTGCATCCCAAGTGTAGTGGGGGCCCGGCGGCGGTCTTGCCCCGGGCCCGGCTCTGACTCTTGGCAGCCCTGCCCAACATCTGCCCTGCATTCAGTATATGTAGCTCATCTGTACCACATTACATTCAGTGGCAGATAGTGCTGTCAGCAGTCACAAAAAGCTAGCGTGCGGTATTGACTCACATGCTTGCTGTCACTGCAAGACATTCCTCTGCTCCACCCATCATGCCTTTGCACTTCCCCTATCCATGTTGAACAGCTAGCATGGAGGTTTACTGCACTTGCTGGTTTATTGCCTATTAGTGTGGGTTCGCACTGATTTCTAATGTGTGGTAAACCTGCATTAGCTGCTTAATGCAGCTTATTAAAAGGATCCCTTGGTCTAATAAGGCATCACATTCTTTATTGATTTTAGATGTTTTAGCATTTTTTTTTCTACCTCTTACAAAGTTGTTTAAGAGAAGTCAAAGTTAAAATAACATCCTCTATTCTGTAAAATTTGGAAGAGTGCACACACACTCAGCCATGCAAAAGATTTCTAGGGTCTTATATAAAGGATTTTCCATAAATTTCCACAGCTGTGTTACCAATTCAGGTTTTACTCCTGTCAGGGAAACCTTGTATTTGTGTATGTCTTTCAGATGAGGGGGTGGGGGTGGGGTTGTTGTTGTGCCTTCATTTTCCTGAAAAGCATAACAGTGACGCAAGATGTCAGTTAACATGCAGATACCAAGTATGTCTGCTAACTTTCTTATTCCCTGACTTCTGTATATATCCGAAAAGTCATGCCTATTTAATTGTTGGTAATGATGTGATACTGTGCAGGAGCCAACCTAAGAAGCTCTGGAAGGGTTTTATTTAGTTTTGTTGAGATACCCAGGGCCTCCTAATTTGCTGGATTGTTTTTTCCAACAACTGATGTGATTATTTTTATTTATCACACTTGGCAAATAACTCTCTGACTGAAATTTTAATCTTGATCTTGACTCAGTTTACTCTTGCATGAATGGCGGAAAATTGTTCAAATTAAAAGTTGAATGGTGGTGGGAGCATGACCTTAAGAATTTGAAGTAGCTGTATAGGTTTGCATTTAGTTACTAGTTCATTTTTGTGTTATAGGGGAAGGAACTTTCTGATCTGAAGAAGAAGCCTCCTTCAGATCTTTGGAGAGAAGACTTGGCAGCTTTTGCTGAAGAACTAGATGTATGTATAATTTTTGTTATGTAGGTTTGTGATTTGTACTGGGAAACTTTTTATCTGTGTCCTACTGGTATATCATACTTTCTAAATGACTGTTACATTAGTCAGCGGCGATCCTAGCCGGCATGACACCCGGGGCGGATCGCCGATGCGCCCCCCCCCCCCCCCAGCGAAATGGCACCCCCCAGGTGCACACCGTTGGGGGGGGGGGGGGTGGTGCCGTGGTGCGCGCCTGTCAGCTGAGTTCGCTAACTTCGCTGCAGCTCTCTGCCCCGGAACAGGAAGTAACCTGTTCCGGGGCAGAGGGAGCTGCAGCGAAGTTAGTGAAGTCAGCAAACTCAGCTGACAGGCGTGCGCCGCGGCACCCCCCCCAGCGGCGTGCACCCGGGGCGGACCGCCCCCCCCTTGGTACGCCACTGACATTAGTAGATCATCAGTATTGTGTTGGCAAACACAGCTGCTTGCCAATATCCAGTAAATATATTTAAATGCATGCAAATCTCTTAATTTGAAAACTTATGGTTACTATAATGCAGTGTTTCCCAAGTCCAGTCCTGGAGTACCCCTTGCCAGTCAGGTTTTCAGGATATCCACAATTAATATGCATGAACTTAATTTGTATACACTGCATCCATTATATGCAACTCTCTTTCATGCATGTTCATTGTGGATATCCTGAAAACTTGACTGGCAAGGGGTACTGCAGGACCGGACTTCGAAAATATTGTTGTAATGCACCTTCCTCCTTTCCTCTCACCTTACTCCTTTCCTCTCACCTTACTTTGTATTGTCAGGACCAGAAGATAAGTAAAATGGATTTTCATTTCTTGGGTCACTTATGTTATATATAAATCATGAATTTAAATGATAAAAGATATAGGAGCACTAGTGAGTATTCATGATAGATGTTTTGATGAAGTTTTTGTCTGTCTGCTAGATAATCTGCCAGACTCCTACCAGGACTAAGAAAAAAAAACACACGCCCACCATGCCCTCTAATATCGCCAATATGATATTCAAACAGCAAGACTGTACACAGCCAAAAGGACTGTACACAACCAATGCCCTTCCTATAAAACTGTATGTAACCCATACCCATCCATAATGTGTACCGCGCTGAACCTTGAACAGGGGGTATTGTCGGTATATAAGATCTGAATTGAATGTTTTTTTGGGGGGGGTTTCAAAACTTTGAGATCCTGAAGAATATCTGGTAATGGTATCTAAGGACCAGGTGTGCAGCAGATCAGACGTTTGTAAGGAAACAAGTGAAGTGGAGCATGTGTAGTAAGGAAAGGCCTGAGGAAGTGCATGGCAACCCTAACATGCTTCTCATACCTCACACTAACACTATCTGCTTTTTTTCTCACCTAGAATGTAAACCGCACTGAACCCTGGAAAGGGGATATTAGCAGTATACAAGCATTGAATTGAACATGAGCAGGACTTTGAGAGTGACCACCTAGAGTCGATTCTGCTTAAAATATATAATCTGGTTTAATTAGGAAAAATTGATGATTGGCCTTAAAAGTAGTTTAGCTGGAACACAGTGTTTTATCTCGCTTAGAATACTGAGAGATTTGGTGGGGGGGGGGGGCATGCTGCATAAACAAGTACAGGAAGGGGGGTCACATGACGCTATGCAGGGGAGCGGACGCTAGCTGCTTCGCTTCTGCTTCCTCATCGCCGAATCAGCATAGAATACCCCGATATAGAGACTGAACTCACCCAGATAACTGGCGCACATTCATCGGAGACAGAGACCAGAGTTTAAAATCTACTCTCATCGATAATGGCAGCTAAAAATCCGCGCAAAGAGAAGAGCAGACTGGCGGAGGACAAGATGGTGGCTCCGGTGAGCCTTGCGGCCTCACAAGTGGGATCCGCATGGGCTGCCGAGATAGTCGGAGAAGTAACCAGCGCCATTGAAACGATTTTAGAAAAAAAGTTGGGCTCCTTGGCAGCTAAATTGGAAGCTCTCCACAGTAACGTAACCCAAATAGGAGAAGACATGGCGACCTACCAGCGATGTACCGGCGAGTTGGAAGACCGCATGGCGAAAGTCGAAGAAGCCCAAATCAAGTTTAAAAAGCTTGTGGACTCCTATGCTGACTAACTTGAGGATCTGGAAAACAGGTCCAGACACAATAATTTAAGACTGGTGGGCATACCTGAAAATCAAGGGGATCATGACTTGAAGCAGTTTTTGGAGGCTTGGTTAATCAAGGAGCTGGAATTGGCGACGGAGCTGGGCCCCTTGAGGATTGAATGGGCCCATCGTCTGTGTTTAAAGCAGGCGAACTCAACAAGGCCAAGAGGTCATATGTAAGATCTTTGATTTTGTTCATAAGACAGCGATATTGCAGGCGCTGCGAAGTGGCAAAGAGTTGTTTTGTGGCACCCAGAAATTTTATGTTTTTAGGATTACTCGGCGGGTGTGTCTGCACAAAGGAAATGTTTTCGCCCATTTGCGCTGAGTTGGTGAAGTGAAAAATTAAATTTGCGCTGATGTATCCTGCAAAGCTGAGGATTACCTACCAGTCATCCACTAATACCTTTTCATCGGTTGAGGAGGCGCAGAAATTTTTACAACAATTGGATCCCAATCGCTGAGGAGTCCGGTCAGGGAGCAACCGGAGGAAGTACACAAAGGCAAAAGAAAGGCAAGAGCTACAGATTTGGTTTGGTTCAGTTTATTTGATTTCGAGTTTCCTGGTTTGTACGAACAGACTGAATTCACTATTCCTTTGGAGTATCAGAGGTCCAGCAAAGGAACGTTGTATCTCAAGGAGTTCGGAGCTAAGGGGTATTATCCCTTCCCTTTTGGAGTCTCCATATTATTTCAGAGTCTGTTGTGAACTGGTTTGGACATTAAAATATGTTCGTATTGGGGGCAAGTCGGGGAAGAGATGTTGAATGGCAGTTTGGGAAGGAGTTTGGGGTATGAAGTGGGGGGTAAGGTAAATTTGTTGGTGCATTAAAAGGGGTAATTACGAAGATTTAAAGAAAGGTTTTGTTAAGAGTGCTTGGTTTGGGATGGTTGGGGGGGGGCGTTAAAAGTGATCTGAGTGCTTTGGGGGAATCTTCAGGGAACAAGGGGTACAGTAAGGGTTAAGGTAATGGGTGTGAACATGATTCGGCATCAAAAGATTTTTGGAGGCGGGGGGTGGCAGCTTTTCCTCCCTTTGATGCCGAGTCGTGTCCAGGGAACACCCATTTAGTAGTACTGGACTGTCCTGGTTCATTCAGGGGGCTTAAAGCGGAAGAAATAATGCTGTGTCGCAAGCTCTGTTTGATAGCACAGAAGTGCATCTTGCAAATGTGGACCTCACGGATAACCCTGAATTCTGGCACTGGCGCAACCAAGTACATCAAGTATAACATGGAAGCGCAGGAGGCCAGAGGCTCCTACAACGTAAGCTCGATTTCTTAGATTTGGAGCCCTATTTGGCCAAGCTCTCACAGCGTGGCAGAAGCCTAATCCTTAAAAAATATGACTGCAGTTACTATGATTTCTTTGGAGCCATAGAGAGTTACATAAGCGGGGGGAACGGGGAGGATATGGGGGGAGGGGGGAGGGGCACATTTAGGATAAAATATGAGGACAGTTATAGATTTTGACTGTTATAAAACTTGGACTGTTCGAACTATATGTAACTATTGATGTATGTAATAGTGATATTTTTGTTCTCAATAAAAATGTTGAAACATACAAACAAGTACAGGAATTGTAGGATAAAGTTCTAGACTGTAGGACAGGTTCCAGTGCTCCTATGTTTGGATTTTATAGGGTGTCAGAGAAGACATAAGAAAATAATACATGATTGCTTTTGCACTGGTTGTTTACAGAAATCCCTAAGCCCAGGGAGCAGAATCCTAAAATTATGAGGAGATTGAGTACCCAGGAAGTGAAAGAGGGCCAGAACAACCCATGCTCTTTTTGGTCAAGTTGCCTTAGTTACAGACAAAGAGTGGATATTACAGGATCAGTGAACTTCAGTCTGTAGTAGTGGATGCACCTTATACTAAGTTTTATTATAACAGAGTAGTCCTCTGCACACACCCTAAGTTCCTTCCTAAAGTCTGAGTTCCATCTGAACTAGTTAATTGTCTTGCCAATATTCTTCCTTAATCTCATGCCCATCCTGGTGAAAGCTGCACTTCACACCTTGGACTGCAAGCGAGCATTGGCCTTTACTTGGCGTGGACTAGGCCCTACAGACAGTCCGCCCTGCTTTTTTCTTTTGATCCCAACAGGATGGGGGGGTCGCTATTGGAAATGCACCATTGGCTGGCAGATTGGATTTCTTTCACTTATGCTGAGACTGGGCTGACCCTGGAGGATCATGCAAAGGCTCACAATCTTAGGGCCATGGCTGCATCGGTAGTCCACTTGAAGTCAGCCTCCATTGACGAAATTTGCTTTGGGTATCCTTGAGCAGGATACCGAAGCAACAGTCGGTTTGGACAGATAGTTCTGCAGAATTTGTCTGGGGTCTAGAGTCCAACTCTACCCTACTAGGTCCATTTTGTTTCCTCGCTGTCATTCTTCCTCCGGGCACTCTGCCGACACCTCCCTTTCATCGACATCCATGCATGGGAAGGGTCCATGCCACAGTGACTGCTCTCCTTTCTCTTCAACTAATTTCTCTTTGAGAGCCTTTGAGGTCTCCTACGCCTGCACAGACTGGAACTCGGGCTGCGTCCACACCACTTTATCAGCCGGTACAGACACTAATCTGCAGGAGGAAATCCAGTCTATACTGAAGGAGGAGCTTTCAGGGCTACTGCATTCGCAGTCCATACAGGCTTACAAGCGCCTATTGCAGTGGTGTGCTGGAGCCGGTTGCTAAATTTTGCAAGATCTTGCGAGCCGGTTGCTCTCCAGGACGAGCCGGCTCCAGTGAACGAGGTAAGCATGGCAGGAGGGCGCCACCACAGGCCATACTTACCTCCCCTCCCGCTCACATCCATGTCAGCAAGTCTCCGTCTGCCCCCATCCTCCCCTCCCGCTCCCATCCATCTTTTTTTATTACCTCCTTTGAAGCGCCGCGTTATTAAAGCCTGCTGCCCGTCTCTAGCCTCCCTGTTGCTTTGTGATGAGTTCGTTCCCTTAGTCCCACCTTCTGACATTCTGACATTCCATTTTCCTTTTTCCGCGAAGGCGGGACATGAGGGAACAAACTCATCATGAAGCAAACAGGGAAGGCTAGAGACGGGCAGCAGGGTCTTTAAATAACATGGCGCTTCAACGGAGGTAATAAAAAAAAAAGAATGGGAGCGGAGGGGGAGGATGGGGGCGACGGAGAACGCTGGACATGATGGGAGCGGGAAGGGAGGATGGGGACAACGGAAGAATCTCTGGACATGGATGGGAGCGGGAGGGGAGGGAGGAGAATCGCTGGGTATGGGCATGGGTAGAGGGGGCAGGGGATGAGAAGAGAATTGCTGGGCATGGATGGGGTAGAGGAGGGCAGGGAAGAGAAAAGAATTGCTGGGCATGAATGGATAGAGGGCGGCCAGGGGAGAGAAGAGAATTGCTGGGCATGAATGGGTAGAGGGGGGCAGGGGAGAGAAGAGAATTGCTGGGCATGGATGGGTAGAGGGGGGCAGGAGAGAGAGGAGAGTTTCAGGACATGGATGGAGGAGAGGTCAAGAGAAACTCTGACATGGATGGAGGGAAGGGAGAGAGAAGAAATGCTGGACATGGAGGGAAGATAGATGAAGGAGATTAGATGAGGGAAAAGGAAGTGAGGAGAGAAACTGCAAATGGATAGAGAAAATAGGCAGAAGCTGGATCCACTGTACAGTCAGTCTGCGGAGGACCAGAAATGAAGAAGAAAGGAGGAAAGAAAAGAAATAAATTGAAAGGAAGCCCTGGAAACGGAGTCAAGGGATAGATAGAGAGCAACAGAACAGATACTGGGCCAGCATGATCAGAGAAACAGTCACCAGACAAAGGTAGAAAAAAAAAATTTTATTTTCATTATAGTCTTTGGAATATTTCCACTTGAGAATCAGGTGCCTGAACGTTAAAAGTTTATATTTATTTACTTATTTATGGCATTTTATCCATATAAACATGAATTCGATTGGAACCTGGGGATCATTTAATTTTTTTTCCTGGAGAGAGTAATGCATTGCCCCCCCCCCGCCCCCCCCGGCTATAGCCGCTCTGCAATTTTGGGGGGGGCGCAGAGGTGGACGGGGGGGGGGGGGTGCCGAGGTGGACCAGGGTAGGAGAGCCTGTTGTTAAAATTTACCAGCACACCACTTGCCGATTGATACTTTAGAGAAAGTCACGGGAGGAAAACCCGCACATGCATTTGGATCTGAATGTCAGGGCAGCATGTTCTGAGAGAAGAGGACATTTCTCTGGTAAGTGAACATTATTTTGCTCTGTACTTTGGGAACTTAAGATTGTGGTATAAAGGAGGAACCGGTTAGTGATAGCTAGAATTTTTTTTAAAAAGCAAACTTTATCAACTAGTCTCCATACCCTTTTCCCCACTAGTTTTAAACTTGAACTTTGTACCACAGCATTAACAGCCTCTAGCAGGCACAGCAGGGCCTAGTTCAGTTTCATCCCCACCCCCCCTCCAATTTCACACCCACCCCTAGCACAACTCTTCATTTGTAGTCAATTATTCTACTTAGGATAAGAAGTGGAGAGTTTTTATTACAGTTTTAATTACATTTAATTAGTTTCCTAGAAGCAAACACTAAATAAATTATTAATTAGACACAGAATAAGAAGAGACTGCAACTAATTAATTCAGTTAAACCCTTATCTTGGATGCAGCTTTCAATGAACTTGTCAATCTGTCAGTGAAATACAATTTTAAAGTCCCGAACAATTCTTTTAACTCCCGACAGGGGTTCCCTGTTTCACCATTATTTGGCTGCTGCCACGGAAGAACAACTTCCACGGGATACATCCAAGACAACACCCACCGCCTGCTCTCCTGATTATTCACAAAAGGGCGGCTGTTTCTTGAAAGACGCCCAGAATTTTAAATCTTCGTGTCACAGGATTATGTCAGAATGTCTTAGGTGCCCAATCAAAGGAGCGCCTTCCATTCAGTGGAAATGTTTAATCCCATAGGGATAACTGTCTGTACGGTGAAACTCCATCTCTGCTCCCTCTGTCGAAGTAAACGCCTAATGTCTCCGTTCCGTGGTCTTTAATTATTCTAACACTGTACACCTTACTTCTGAAAATTTGTGTTGTTTTTCCTTGAAATAAGATACTAGGGGTTCATACATCTTTTGAAACTGTATACAGTGTCTGTGTTTAATGAGGCACGTCTTCAGCGTGCGAGAAGTCTGTCCAATGTAATACAGATCGCAAGGACATGTCAAAAGATAAATGACATTTTGGCAGAGACAAGAAATCTGAGCTCTGAGGGGATAAACCTTCCCCGTGTGAGAGTCTATGAATTGATTGGAATCCAGCATTATGTCGCATACTGTGCATGATCCACATGCATGATGACCTTGTGTTCTAATAGCTCTTTCCCCACGAATCCATAGTTCAAGTTATTGTTGCGTTGAAAGGCAAACAAAATTCTCATTCTCTGGAAGCAAGGGTGCACTTTCAGTATAGAGATGTGTTTCTTAATCATCTTTGTTACTGTATCTGTATGGCAATTGTACTTAGTTACGAATGTCAATACCTCCTGTTCCATCTGAACAACACGGGGAGTCAACAACCATTCTCTATGATTAAAGAACGCTCTTTTCTTAGCCTTTTTTACAAGGGCTGCAGGGTATCCTCTTATCAATGAGCTTCATTTGCAAACTGTCCACTTGTTAGCAGTATGCCATATTGGAGGAACAGATCTTCTGGTATCGTAAAAATTGAGCAAAAGGTATGTTAGACCTATAATGGTGTGGGTGTATACTATTATATTGCAAAACAGTGTTTCTGTCTGTAGCTTTATATACCTATGTATCTAATGTCCCTTGCTCCTTGGTGATATAAGAAAATAACCTAGGTGTCATTGAAGACAATATGCTGAAATCTTCTGCCCAGTGTGCGGCGGCGATAAAAAAACACGGGATGCTAGGAATTCTTAGCAGAGGATTGCAATATAAGATCAAAATATTCTAATGCCTTCGTATCGCTTCATGGTTTGGCCTTATCTTGTGTTCAATTCTGGTTGTTGTATCTCAAAAAATATATAGTGGAATTAGAAAAGGTTCAAAGAAGAGCGACCAGAATAATAGAGGAGATTGAACTGTATGAGGAAAGGCTAAGGAGGTTAGGGCTGTTCAGATTGGGAAAGAGACGGCTGAGGGGGGATATGATTGAGGTCTACAAAATCCTGAGTGGAGTGGAACGGGTGGAGGTGAATCTGTTTTTCTCTCATTCCAAAAGTGCAAAGATCAGGGGATACTCAATGAAATTGCATGGGAATACTTTTAAAACAAATAGGAGGAAATATATTTTCACTCAAAGAATAGTTAAGCTCTGGAACTTGTTGCCGGAGGATGTGGTAACGGCGGTTAGTGTGTCTAGTTTTTAAAAAGGTTTAGGCAAGTTCCTGGAGGAAAGTTCCATAACCTGTTATTGTGATGGATATGGGGGAAGCCGCTGCTTTCCCTGAGATTGGTAGCGTGGAATGCTGCTACTAATTGTTACTGCCAGGTATTTGTGACATAGACTGGCCACTGCTGGAAGCAGGATACTGAACTGGATGGACCATTGGTCTGACTCAGTATGGCTGTTCTTATGTTCTTACTAGTAAATAAGGCCCGTTTCTGAGACAAATGAAACGGGCGCTAGCAAGGTTTTCTGGGAGTGTGTTTGCTTGAGAAAGTGTGAGAGAGAGTGAATGTGCAAGTGTGTGTGTGTATGTGAGGCAGAGAGTGTGTGCGAGTGTGTATGTGAGACAGTGACTGTGAAAGAGTGTGTGTTGCACACAGATACACTGTGTGTGAGAGAGAGTGTGCGAGAGTATGTGTGCAATACACAGACTCTCTGTGAGTCCAAGAGAGTGTATGTGAGCGAGTGTGTGAGACCGACTGTATGACACACAGAGAGTGAATGTGATTCAGTGTGAGACATAGTGTGAGAGTCTGTGTGAGAGAGAGAAAGACACTGACTGTGAGAGAGAGAAAGACACTGACTGTGAGAGAGTGTGTGTGACAGAGAGAGTGTGTGTGTGACAGAGATACCTCCCCTCTCCCTCTGTGGTCTCTGGACCCCCTCTGAGGTCTGAGGACCCCTCCCCCCCCCTCTGGTTTCAGGTCTCCCTGCCTCTCCCCCCCCCCTCTGCGTGGTTTGCAGCACCGTGCGAGTGTGTTTGTGTGACAGAGAGATAATGTGTCTGTGAAGACAGATAGTGTGTGTGTGAGGCAGAGAGTGTGTGCGATTCTGCTGCCTCCCCCTGCAGCCACCCAGTGTTTCTGCACTCCTGCCCCCCCCCCAGTCACCCAGCGAATCTGTTCTCTTCCCTACCCCCCCTACAGCCACCCATCGATTCTGCTGTTTCCCTTGCCCCCCCTTCAGCCACCTAGCGATTCTGCTGTTTCCCTTTCCCCCCCTTCAGCCACCTAGCGATTCTGGTCTGTCCCCTGGCCCCCCAGCGATTCTACTGTCTCCCCTGCCCCCCTTGCAGCCACCCAGCGAATCTGCTCTCTTCCCTGCCCCCCTTGCAGCCTCCCAGCGATTGTGCTGTGCCCCTGCCCCCCCATCTTCCTCCTCTGCATGCACCCAGTGATTGTGCTCTCTCCCCTGACCCCCTTCAGCCACCTATCGGTTTTCCTCATCTCTCTATTTAAAACGCACCTCCAACGTTCTTTTGAAGCCTCCAAAAGTTCCAACGTTTGTGTAGTGGTGTAGATTGATGTCTGCCCCGCCCTAGCGTCAAACTTGATGATATTGAGGGCTTAGCGATGCGATTGGTTGAGTGCCATTGCTCCGCCCTCGACATCACGTTTGACGCGAGAGCGGGGAAATCACTCATGGGCGAATTTTGATCTACACCACCATGGATTTAGAACGTTGGGACTTGTGAAGCCTTCATTAGAACGTTGGAGGTGCGTTTTATATAGAGAGATGACACATGCGTCAACATCGCAGAGAAGTTTGCTCCAACCTTGGAGAGTTATCTGCTTTGACACACCTCAACGCAGAGCTGATACTCTAGTCGACACTCTGTCTTCCACTTACATCCCAAGAACAGTACTATGAAGAATCAGACTTGGACCTATCCTTGGAGACGGATCAGGACCCACAGGATCTCTCAGCTGAGGAGTCCTGTGGCATCTCATCTGATCCTTCTTTGCCACCTTAGAGATGTAGGTCTCTTCCAGAAAGTATATATTCCTGACTTTGTCTGTGAGATTGCTTAACACATACCTTTCAAATTAGAGATACAGGAAGAATCTCGTTCAGAACTCTTTGAAGTTCTAGATTGACTCTCCTCCTAGAGAAAGAATCACTGTTCCACTTCATACAATTATGAAAAATAATCAAAAATTGGGAGAGTCCACTTAGTTCAAGTGGCTCCAAAGAAAATTGACACAATGTTTAGGATACAGAAATGCACTGGTTTTGAGAAAACATCTAGTGTTCAGACCATAGACATCAACGTACAGCCATCTGCAAGAACCACCCATTACAAACATCTGTGGATACTGGAGCTGCAAACAGTTGCCTGACCTTAAAACCTCTATCAGAAGTTTTCTTTCCACTCTGCTGATAGATTTAGTGAGCAACTGAATAGAGCTGCAGGCCATATATATTCCAATCACTGCAGCAATTTCCTAATAGAGAATGTTAAAAAAAAAAGACTGCTATTCATGTTTTCTAATATTCATTTAGCTGTGCTCCAACTTTGAACTTTCTACTGTACTATAGTACACATTTATAATGTTCTTTATTTTAAGCTAATCCTCAGTTACTTTGCTTTCATAATAAAGTTTAAAATAACCTTTCCTTACCAGTTCAAATACTTGTTCAATTGCAGTATCATAAATTTATTTTTATTTGTTACATTTGTATCCCACATTTTCCCCACCTATTTGTAGGCTCAATATGGCTTACATAGTACCTGAGAGTGGTGTTAATGTCCATTACGAACTTTAGTGTTGTGTTGCAGAGGTCAGGCATTTATGTTGGATCGGTAGGGTATGCCTTTTTAAACAGGTGAGTTTTTAGAGTTTTCCTGAAGTGTAGGTGGTCATACTTAGTTTTCAGGAATTTTGGTAGTGCATTCCACAGTTGTGTGCTGATGTAGGAAGAACTGGATGCATAAGTTGATTTGTATTTGAGTCCTTTGCAGCTTGGGTAGTGCAGATTTAGGTACACCATCTTATGTCTCGGGCATCCTCGAGTCTAGAGGCCCATTTGCAAAATCTCTGTATACCTTGTGCATTTTTGCTGTCATCTTAACATAAGCACACTCGTGACGTTGACCAGCTTTGGCTGCGCAGCATCTCTATACCCTTCGACGTTCACCTACAACAGAATATGGACAGTCTGTTAAAGGCGGATCATTAAAAAAATATCCAGATCATGCTAATGTCAAGCATTGTAGCAGGCTAGATGTGTTGATAGTCTTGTTTTCAGCCAAAAATACCTGTTTGTTTTCATTTTTGCTTGAAAACTAATGTTGCATCTAAAAATAAAATATATACTTTGTCAGTGTTAAACTTTTGGCCTTGCCTCTAGAATGACCATATCCCCTGCCTCCTCCTCCCCCTTCCCCCCTACAAATACTTAAATATTTCAATTTTGGTCTTACCATCTCATGTAGACAACACTTATTGGGTGCTAACTGCATAAGTGCTTTTGAATATGGATCCAGTAGTAAGCTGAAAATGTTGTGGTTTGTGATACCAGAATTCTTACGTGAAATCAAGGCTAGCGATATGTTTACTTTTCTGTGTTTAGTTCATATTACTTTAACCTGTCAATCAAGACATGCCAAAATATTAATGCATTGTTGCACTGGTTGGTAGTATATTTGATCCACAGTAGCGAGAGAAACTTGAATGACAGCATTTGTTATATAGTCTTTCTGTTTGTGTGGAATTAGAACCATTTCAGAATAAAATCCTTTGTATAAAAGTTTGTACATGTAAAGACTTGTTTACATGTAGAAAAGGCCTTTAATAAAACTGCCCTGTAGTATACGTGCATATTGGTATACACGTTTAGAAGGCACCATGTGCTTATACACATGCCACATTTAGATTTAACGGGGGGTGCAGATGAGATAAAGTTGAGATATACCAACATATTTTACAAAATAGGCAAGTATATGCTTCAGAGCAGGCGTGAATGTGTGTGTTGGCATTTATACACTACAGAGACTGGTTTTGGGACCCCATTTTATAAAAGTATATAACGCCTCGATTTGCCTTTATAAAATGGGCTTTAAATAGGCATTTGTTTTAACTTGTTACATAAATGTCCTGTTATAAATCAGGCCCAATTTTGTCAAATGATTTTCACATAATTGTATTTGTTGTTTAGAGAGTGGAAGCACAAGAAAAAGAAGACTCTTTAGCAGGATTTGCAGGAAAAGCAATAAAGGGCAAAGTTGGAAAACCCAAGATAAAGAAGCTGCAGTTAGAAGAAACTATGCCTTCACCTTTTGGGAGAAGAATAGTTCCAGAGGTTACATCAGCCATGAAGGCTGATGCCAGCAAGAAATTGCTAAAGAAGAAGAAGGTATGTGGAACTGTTGTTTGTTCATCATGTCTCTGATAGCAGCTAGTTTTGGCATCTGTTATGATCTTACTATATCAAGTTCTCTTGCTATCTGGAGGCATTTTTACATTTTATATTTCCAGTTCCAGGCCCCCTCCCTGTGAATTTTAAAAGTCATCCTGACTTACCTCGCAAGGTAAAAAGCGTGCAGGCTCGGCACTTACTTCAGTTTTCCCTTCTCTGTCAGCTCTGGTCCCGCCGTTGCAGAAACAGGAAATGAGGGCAGGACCAGAGCTGAGAGACAGAGAAGGGAAAACTGAAGGGAGGGAGGGTGGGGGGACGCTGGAACTTCCCTTAAAAACATTAATGGCAGAAGGTGATTACTTTGCTAGCGCCCGTTTCATTTCAATGAGAAACGGGCTTTTTTTTTTTTACTAGTAAACTATATATGCTTACTCTGTAAACTTATGCTTGGTTTGGGAGTGTTGTGGAATAATCTGCTTTATGACTGCTTTAAGGCAGTTTTTCCATTTGGGTTCCACAGTGCCTTAGGACCTTTCTCTTTTGTACAGTGCAGTTCTTTTGATAATTTAATAAAGTTACTTGATCCAGTTCTGACACTCACGTTAAATTCAGTTTATTTTTTAAATTGTGCAGTGGGTGGTGTTTTTGGTTTTCCTTAGAACTTTAAGTGTAAAAATATGTGGGGCAATATGTAAATTACTTCACTGTAGTTGCACAGATCTGTCACCTCCAAAAGTATATGAAGGAGCTGTAAACCTTTGGTGATTTACAATGCACTGAGAAGCAAAATACATTAAATCAAAAAATAAAGTGTAAAGATCACATATCTCCCTGGGAATGTGTGTAGTGGACTCTTCTTGCACATGCTGCAGAACGGAGACCCGGGATTAATTCCTTGTCTCTGGTTACTGCTGTAGGCCAGAAACTACATTGGCTAGCCATACCTGCTGGTTGATTTGAGAGCACAGTAGGATCAGATCTCTGAAGACGCAACATTGTCTTTCTCAGCCAAAGGAGTTCCTGCAGTACATGGATAGCTAAAACAACAAAAAAGTATCATGAGGCATATGAGGTCTACCCAAGTTATGCTGTGGACCTGCATGTAAGACAAATGTGTCATATTTTGATTGCCCATATCATATTTTCCTAATTAAGCTTGTCTTGTTAAGCCTGTTTGAGACTTGAGGAGGGATAGTACATGTATTTGAGGGAAGAAATAAAAGATCCTGAAACAAGAATGAAATAGTCTTTTGGGAAAAGAAAGTCAATTTTCTGCTTATGGAAGGTAAAATTGTAAAACAGCTATCTTAATCCTTTGCTGCTCTTAGTATTCAGTTTTTCATCTCTTCTTTGAGATTTGTAACTGAAATTTAATTTCCTGCTTCTGTATTGCCCTCTCAGCAACCAAGGCTGTCCACTACGGTATACTGACTTAGTAAAACATTATTAAATAGACATTAAAATGACATAAAAACATGCATTTTGAGTTGTATTTTCTAGACAGCAGAATGTTAGATGTACAAGGGTGTGAAGACTTTTTGATTAGGAACATAGATTTGTTGCTCCTTGCCTTATACAGCAGGTTTAAAAAGTTCATGTATTCTTTGTGGATGTACTGCATTGATGTGGTGCCTTATCCTGATTGCCTTACTAAAATACATATCAAAAGCAACCAATAGTAAAAAGTGAAGTAAAACTGTGAAAAAAAGTTGATCAACCCAATAGTAATTTTTAATGATGTATCTATGGAGCAGGGGTAGGCAACTCCGGTCCTCGAGAGCCGCAGGTCAGGTTTTCAGGATATCCACAATGAATATGCAGGAGATAGATTCGCAAGCACTGCCTCTATGGTATGCAAATCTATCTCCTGCATATTCATTGTGGATATTCTGAAAACCTGACCTGCTTGCGGCTCTCGAGGACCGGAGTTGTCTACCCCTGCTATGGAGGATCATTTTATCACAGGGTGCTTAGGCTGAAAAGGCACATAGGCATATGTTGTGCCTGATTTGTAAAGTGACACATGTTTTTATATTAAGGGACCTTTGAAGAAGAAGAAGAAGAAGAAGAAGAAGATAAATGCATCGTATTTTTGGAATGTTCATTTTTTACACAATCATGCTTGAGGATTGACACACTAAAACTTAGTTTGTGAGCCCTTTAGGAACAGAGAAAATACCTGCATATAATGTATACAATGCTGTGTACATCTAGTAGCGCTACAGAAATTAGTAGTAGTAGTAGTTTTAGGCACATGTACCCTAGGCACTTCTATAAGAACCTACAGTTGTATGCACAAGTTTAGATACTCCTTACCAAATTGTTTATTTCAATGAGTCCCTAAGTGAAGGGAGGCTGACACAACCTCTTAAATTTTTTCGAAAGCTGTTAATAAGGCCTAAAAATAGTGGTTTGGCAGGATTTTACTTTGGTAAAGCCATGTTGCCTTGGATCTTGTAACCCATTGTCTTCTAGAAAGTCAACTGTTCTTTCCTTTAGCAGTGATTCCATTATTTTTCCTACCACTAATGTGAGGCTTACTGGCCTGTAATTTCCTACTTCTTCCCTCTCACCACTTTTGTGAAGAGGGACCACATCAGTTCGTCTACAGTCCCTTGGAACCTCTCCCGTCTATTAGATAAATCTTTCAGAGGTCCCGCCAGAACTTCTCTGAGCTCTCTCAGTATCCAGGGATATATCCCACCCGGCCCAATAGCTTTGTCCACTTTCAGATTTTCAAGCTGTTTATAAACGTTTTCTTCCTTGAACAGAGTAATATCCACTCTATTCCCTCAGCCACCAAACGCGGTCCTTCAGGATTTTCTTCAGTGATGAACACCAAAGAGAATTATTTGCTTTATCTTCATCTCTCTCCACATAGCTGTTCTTATTTTCTATTTTTTTGTCCTTTCCCCAATATATCTAAGAAAGGTCTTGTCACCTCTCTTTACATCTTTAGCCATTTTTTCTTCCACCTGTGCTTTCGCTATCCGTATTTCCCTTTCTTCCTTGAGCTTAATCTGGTAATCTTTTCTGTGATCTTCTCTTTGCATTCTTCTGTATTTCTTGAATGAATCCTCTTTTGCCCTTATTTTTTCAGCCACTTGTTTGGAAAACCATATAGGCTTCCTGTTACTCTTGTTCTTTGTTTACTTTTTGCATAAAGATAGTTTGCCATATTTATAGCAGTTTTCAGCTTGGACCACTGCACTTCTACTTCTCCAATCCCTAACCTTTCTGTCAGCTCCTTCTTCAAATATTCCCCCATTTAACCAAAATCAGTACGTCTGAAATCCAGTAATTTGAGTGTTTGTGCATCCGCACTCCGCTTTTGCTCTTACATCAAGCCATATCGTGATGATCACTATTACTTAGGTGGGCACCCACACGGACATTGGAAACACTGCCTCCATTTGTGAGCACTAGATCTAACGTTAACCCTTCCCTCATGGGTTCTGTCGCCAGTTGTCTGTGCAAGGCACTTGACAGGCATCCACGATCTCTGCTTCTTTCCAGTTCTGCCAACGGTACGTTCCAGTGTCAGAGCCATGGCTGTATCGGTAACCCACTTGTGTTCAGCCTCCATTGAAGAAATTTGCAGTTCTGCAACGTGGTCTTCAGTCCATATGCTCACATCACTCTACTGCCTTGAGCAGGATATCCGATGTAAAGACGCAACAGTCGGTTTGGACAGATAGTATTGCAGAATCTGTTTGGGGTCTAGAATCCAACTCCATCCCCCTAGGCTCATATTCTTCTGTTACAGGTTGCTTTCTCACTTGGTTTGTATTAGTTTCAGGTTAATTTCTTTAATGTCCTCACAGTTGCGAGACCCAATTGACCAATGGTGGTGGTTTTCAGTGAACCTGGATGCTAGGAATTTTCCATGTGTGAGGATAGGCCTGCTTGTCCTTGGCGAAGGCTAAGATACTTACCTGTAGCAGGTATTCTCCGAGGACAGTGGGCCTTATATTCTCACAACCCTCCTGCCTATCCTTGGAGTTCTCTTTTTGTTGTCTTTCTTTTTTCATGCTTTAGTATTGTACTGCGGTAACCGCGCTCTTGCGGCGGGTGGGAAGGTACTTGCGCATGTGCATTGAAGCTTGTCTCATTCTCCACAAGGCTCTTACTAGTTTGTTATAAACTCTGGACTGGGCAGCGCAGGATCGCATTACCCATATGTGAGAATATAAGGCCTGCTGTCCTCGGAGAATACCTGCTACAGGAAAGTATCTTTGCGTTATTGATTGTATCTAGTTTTATTTTGTTATTTAGAATTGTTTTTTTAGCTATTTGTTGTGTATATATGTATATAACTGTTTATTATCATGCATTTTTTGTTGTTTTTAGAGTACTTTGACCCCTGAAACAGACAGTTCTCTGCTGAAACACAGCCTCGTGTTGGGTTTTCCAATTTGTGTGCTTTGTCAATAAAATTTTGGTTGTTTACACCTGGCTGCTGGAAGTTCTTTGGTCCACCTCTATTGAACCCACAGCATCCAATGATCAACATCAGAAACACACTCAAGTATGGTCCCTCCTGTTCCGTTACCATTTGCTGGAACAGTTCTCCCTGTAGAGAATTCAGGATCTCCCTACTACTAGATAACTCCGCAAGCAGGGATGGCCCAGTCAACATGTTTAATTTTTTTTTTTTTACAATGTAGAGGTTGTGTCAGTTTCTGTTCATGTGGAATTCAGAGAAACAAAGAGAATTTGACCACAGATGCCTAACCTTTTGCATGCAACTGTATTTTACTTCAGAATATAAAATCTTCTATATGTTCAGGTCCTTTTTAAAATGACCCCCATGGAGCTTAAGATGTATCAAAGATCATTTAATATATTTTTGAAATTTCTCTAGTATTGTACATGTTTTATATTTAGCATTAAGTATTGAGTTCTGTCAATGCATTTACTTTTTTTTACATTGAAGGTTGATAGTGATTCTATTGGAATAAAATTGGAATTTGATGATGAATTTGGTGGAATGCTAGCTGATGGTGGAGCTGATGACTCACAAAACACAACTGTTCAGAAATCTCCAAAGCCCAAGCGGGTAAAGAAGGAGCCTGGTATGTGCATTACACAGCAATAAACATTGAAGTTTGTTAGGATTGGGTTTTTATAATCTCGAATTTCATGATTCTAAACATGTCGGTTTTGATTTGGAGATCCATAGTCCTGTAGTTTATTTGGTTCTTTCAAATTTATTTTTCTACTGTGAATTGATTACAGATTACAGATTTAAAGTGTATTTTGAAATACCAAAGTAGATTAATAATGATACTTTTATACTAATATGTGATGGACACTAGTAGTTACCTTTATTACAAAAGGGAGAAATGGAAGCTAGCATGCAGTTCTTCCTTTGACACCAGAAGGCATAAGAAATTTTCTACATGAATTATAATTTGAAGTCCATTATCAACTATAGATACTTGAATGAAAAGTAAGTATCTATTTCAAGTGTCATTAAAAGAACTAAAGGACAATAGATAAAAACAAACAGAAGTTGATGCTTATTTTTTTTCTGAGAACAAGCAGAATAGCAGGTCCTTACTGGTCAAATTTAGCCTGGAAACTGTTGAGCAGCCTCATCACACATGCACACCATTTCTCCTGCATCAGTCTCTTCTGCAGAGCCGTTGAGAATGCACCCTGCTACACAATGAAGAGAATTCTTCCACTTAACAAAAACTCCCAATTTTCATGTCACTGTCGTGCTATCCTTCAGGTACTTCATTTAGTAAGCCATAGTAAGATCTTTTTGGCTGGATTTTAATTTTTCACTTTTTTCACGTATGCTCTAGTAACACACTGCTTGTGTTATTTTTTTTTTCAAAATCAAATGGTTATTTCACCATGGCTGTATTTTTTAGTAAAATGTCCCATTAAAAAGCCCCCAGTAACTTTGATGTGCAGGCAAGAACAAATCTGGAACAAATATTCATAACTGGTCCTGTCTCACTGCCTTGGGCCTGATCACAGCCCCTCTGTCTCTATATGATTATTGTAATTATGCAATACTTCCAGAGTAACATAGTAAGTTACAACAGATAAAGACCTGAATGATCAATCCAGTCTGCCCAACAGTCATATTTGTTATCAATTCAAGATTAAATCAACAATGAGCATAATATTATATACTTGATCGTAGTCTTTCTTTGGTGTTTCTGGGACTTAGACTGTAGAAATTCGCCCGGCTCTGTCCTTATGTTCCAACTACTGTATTTGCAGTCAAAGCCCACTACAGCCTATCCGAATCCGTCTTGTCATTTGCAGGACAAAGACTGTAAAAGTCTGCGCGGCACTGTCCTCACATTCCAAACAGGGCTGTGCCTCTAGGGTCTCTGGCACCCCCCTGCAGACCATCAGTTGGTGGCGGCGCCCCCGCCCCCCCCCCCCCCCCCCCCCCGTGAAAATGATCGCTCACCACTTGCCACACTGACAGGAATTGTCAGCAATATTCTTAGAAACAAACTGCTATACATTGCAAAATAAGATAGCAGATGTAAATTCTCAAAGTGGACATATTCCAAACACTAAAATGAAAATAAAATGATTTTTTTTTCTACCTTTGTTGTCTGGTGACTTTCTTTTTCTGATCATGCTGGCCCAGTATCTGATTCTGCTGCTATCTGTCCTCTTAACTCCATTTCCAGGGCTTCCTTTCCATTTATTTCTTTCCTTTCCTCCTTTCTTCTTCATTTCTGGTCCTCAGCTTCTCCCTATTTTCTTCATCCATGTGCAGTTTTTCTCCTCTCTTTCTTTTCCCTCATTTCATCTCCTTCATCTCTTTTCCCTCCCCTCTATGTCCAGCAATTTCTCCTCTCTCCCTGAGCCCTGCCCTCCCAATCCATGCCCATCCATGCTCCTCTGTCCCCTGCCCCCTCCATTCATCCCTATCCAGCAATTCCCCTCTCTCCCTGAGCCCTGCCCTGCAATCCATATCCATCCATGCCCATCTGTCCCCTCCATTCATCCCTATCCAGCAATTCCCCTCTCTTCCTGAGCCCTGCCCTCCCATCCATGCTCCTCTGTGCCCTCCATTCATCCCTAATTCCCTATCTAGCAATTCCCCTCTCTCCCTGAGCCCTGCCCCTCCCATCCATGCTCCTCTGTCACCCTACATTAATCCCTATCCAGCAATTCCCCTCTCTCCCTTCCTTGACCCCCCCACCTCGCATCCATGCTCCTCTCTCCTCTGTCCTCCCGCTCCCATCGTCTCAGTTGGCCTGCCCGCCCTCTTCTCCCCTCCCCCTTCGCAACCATGCTCATCTCTCCCCTGCCCCTGAGGATAGGTGGGGACGGACATATTTTACAAAGTACACATGAATGTTGGAAACCCACCCCTACTCTGCTCAAACTACACCCCAAGAATGTTCATGCATGTTCTGGATAAAAGTGTGCGTACTCTTGCTGGATTGTATACTTGTACTCACATTTTCACCCAAGTGATTTTATTACAACCTTTTTTCACACATAAAACACACTTGGTCATGGAAATTGCTTTCTAAAATTACTAACAAAGGATGGGAAGTACAAAACTCCACAAAACAAAGCAACAAACAGAAGGGGGTGGAAAGCACATCAAGCGATGTGCAATCCAGAGAACAGCCTTTATTCAATGTCGATCTCAACGTAGAACCTTTTCTCAGGATCCAGATGCTGAAGGTTCTGAGCAGTAGTAAAGGCCTGCTTAAGGCGGTCAACTGGATCTGTAGCCTCAGGTGACCAATCCCGGTGGTTTGCCTCCTTCCGGGTAAGGGCAGTCAGAGGCACTGCAATGGTAGAGTAATTCAAGATGAATTGCCGATGATAATTGGTGAAGCCCAAGAACCTTTGGAGGGCACGGTGACTCACTGGCTGGGGCCACTCGAGAATAGCAGATAGCTGGGTCCATTTGCAGCCCCCAGGTCCAAAATAATGTACCCCAGGAATGGCAGCTCGATGCATTCGAAAACACATTTCTGCAATTTGGCATTTAGTTGGTTTTGCTGTAGGTGACATGCCATCTGTGCTGTTCCAGGTATCGGGAAAAGATCAGGATGTCATCCAGATAAATGAGTACACGCTTGTTCAGCAGATCCTGAAAGATGTCATTAATGAAATTCTGGAAGGAGCATTTGCAAGGCCAAAAGACATGACCCAGATACTCATAGTGTCTGTCCCATGTGTTAAAGGCAGTTTTCCAACTCATCTCCTTCCATGATGTAGATGAGGGTTTATACGCCTCGCAGATATAATTTGGTGAAGATACAGGCCCCCTGAAGTCAATCGAACAATTTGGAGATGAGTGGTAGAGGATATGTGTTCTTTACAGTTATAGCATTTAGGCCACGGTAGTCGATGTACAGGCGCAGTTCCCCATCCTTCTTGCCCACAAAGAAAAATGCAGCTCCAGCCGGAAACTTGGAGGGCTGTATAAACCACCATTGCAGGTTGTCTTTGATATATGCAGACATAGATTCGGTCTCTGGACACGAGAGCGGGTAAACCCTGCCCCTGGGAGGCATTGTCCCAGGCAGAAGTTCAATGGGGCAATCATTATTCCAATGGAGTGGAAGAGTCTCCTTCCGTTGCTTGGAGAAGATACCTACAAAGTCTTGGTAGATCCATGATAAGGATTGGTCGACCTCTAGTGTTTGGGAAGTGTGACCGAGTCCAAACAGCATCTTCTACACGGGGCACACAAAGCAGTTAATAGACCTTGTGTACAGTCGATCTGGGGATAGTGCCGTTGTAGCCAGGGGAGACCCAGACCCCAGGATGACGGGTTTCATGGCTGACTGTATAACATATAGACATATAGAGATATGGCTTCTCTGTTTAGTGTCCCAACCCGAAGACAGAGCCGGGAGGGTTTTGGTCTCAAGCATCCCCTGGATCTACCCATAGACCGAGGATACTGGAAGATGTGGAGGTAGCTTTTTTGTGGGGATGTAGTAATGACAAACCAAGGCCCCATCAATAAAGTTACCACCCGCTCCGGAGTCTATCAGTGCCTCAGTGAAAAAATTCGGGTTCCAAGTCAGTAGTGACTGGAACTAGTAGTTGAGTGGAGGTAGTTCATGATAAAGGTCCTAGTCCTGCCTCCCCAGCCAGGATTAGGCCTGCGTTTCCCAGCTTCTTTGGGCATCAGCAGGCATATTTTTTTTTTTGTTATATTTGTACCCCGCGCTTTCCCACTCATGGCAGGCTCAATGCGGCTTACATGGGGCAATGGAGGGTTAAATGTCACAAGGAGCTGCCTGTGCCTGTAGTGGGAATCGAACTCGGTTCCTCAGTTCCCCAGAACCAAAGTCCACCACCCTAACCACTAGGCCACTCCTCCACTCTATTGTCTTTTCTTGTCGCAATATAGGCACAAATTCTGTGCCCTTCTCTATTTTTGTTCATGGTCCGATTGCCCCATCAGAGCCACTTGCATGGGCTTCTTGTTATTTCTAGAAGGAGAAGAGTGTGCGGAGAATGTCGTGGATTTGCATAGTGAATTTATTAGGGGTAAATTCCCCATGGATCCCTTCTGGTAGTTTGCCTAGCTGGCCACGTACCAGAGAGGTTTCCAAGAAGGCTGATCCTATCCATCTAAAGGCTATCAGTGACCATCAGACTCTTGTGTTGGTGGAGGAAAATATAAGCACCTGCCTATACCCATTTCTACCCCAGAGATTAATTACCACTTCAAATATTGTATAAGAAAGAGATAGGAAAGATAGATTGCAAAGATATATTTTTATTTCTTACCAAGGCAATACAAGGCAATCGGGAACATCAATCTGACTTCAGCTCTGGCTGGTAGCATCTCTGGATGGCATCTGGAACTTCTCTCACCCCACCCAGATTTGCTGCTCCTTTTATACCCTGTTCCTTCCATTCAACTTAATGGGTCTACATTGGCTCCCATGTTAAAGTTGTTTACCACTTTTCTTAGCTAACCACAAGATGCTCTCAGGAAAGAGCCCCTCCTTTATCTCAACTGTTACTTCCCTATTTTCTTGCACCTGGCATTATCTTCAGAAAAACAAGTTTTTTCTAACTCAGATACAGAAATAAGGGAATCCATTTGGTAGCTACAGGTTCCATTTTGTTTTTAGATTTCTTGACCAAACTTTTCCAATTTATATTATTTAGGCCTCAATCCGGGCTAAAAACTAAGCCATGCTTTTCCAGCAAGCTCCTAGCCATACTAGCCATCAGATTTTTGACTTGGCCAGAGTTTCTAATAGCCTGAGCTCTAAGGTTTGACCTCCCACTCTTCCAGTGGGGGTCTCTGGCTATACCATATTTCTACAATAGGAATGTAGGGGCCAAGCAAACAGGTCTGTGGCTGGCTTGATGCTCCAGGGCTTGTTCCCAGAAATGAATATCCACTCGTGTGCATAAGAGAATTCTGTCATCCAAGTTCGTGGGGAGTTCACACCCAGCCAGTTTATCTTTAATGGAAGAGGACACCCCTTTCTTTCATTGTTCCATTCCAGTTCTGACATCAGGGTATGAAGGCGAATGGTGCAGTCTCTTTTGGTCTGGGAGCCCTGCTGTAGATTCAGCAGTTCTGTGGCCGCTGACGTGGCCTTACCTGGCTCTTCAAAAATCCTCCAAAAGTGGATTAGGAACTCCGACAGGTCGTTCAGTGTGGGGTCATTTTTCTCCCAAATAGGAGAAGCCTGGGCCAGCACAAGACTAGTAAGGAGGGAAATGAGAGAGGCCACCTTGGTTCTATCTGACACAACGTCTCTGGCCTGTAATTCGAAAATGATTTGGCACTGATTTAGGAATACCTGGCAAGTCTTAGTGTTTTCATCGAAGCAAGGAGGTGGGGTGGCACGAATACCTACACGTCCTTGGGAAGCAGTCGATCCAGGCTCAGCAGCCGGAGGAACGACTGTTTCTAGTGCTACGTCTAGTCCTTGAAGAGTGTCCATGCGATGTGTCAGAGTTTGTATGGCTCCAGAGAGTTGCTGTAGTTGGAGAGCAAGCTGTTGTAGCAGCTGTAAGGCTGGTGATTCTGTCAATCTCATGGTCTTCGCAAGCTGTTGAGTTTCAGGTTAGTAAGCTCTTGGACCACAGTCAAAGGGCTGTCTATGGCAGACATATCACCCCAAGTCCACCTAGAGAAACGAGAGCAGGAAGCTGGTATGGCTAGATCTCTGGGGCTAGGCCAGGTAGGAGCTCAGGAGGGAGACTACATCAGGAGCCAGAAACAGGGCTTAGGCAGGAACCAGGAGCAATGCTTGGCTTTAGCTGGAACCATGATCAGGACTCAGCTTGAGCAGGAACCAAGAACAAAGCTTAGCTAAACAGGAGCTAGGAACAGGACTCGACTGGAACCAGGAACAGGATTTAACTGGAGCAGGAACCAGGAACACAGCTCTGGCAGGAACCAGGAACAGGTGCAAGGCCCTCTGGAACAGGGTTCGCAGGAGCAGGGCTGATAGGAACAAGGCTTCAGGAACCAAGGCTGCCTGAAACAAGGCAAAAATGTTGAGAAGACACTGGAATCGGGGCTGAGCTTCCTTAAAAATGCTCTTCCCCGACTACGTCCAGACACACCTCTCTGACCTTCCGCTGTCAGCTCCAATCCAATGGCCTGCAGCATGCACACACTCCCCAAGGGAAGAGCGTGTGTGGGTGTGTTAGGATGCTGCCTCTGAGAATCCACAGAGTGGGGTCAGCACCTTATCAGGTCTGTGACTAGTGGAACCAGAGAAGTGTGCTGGACCAGGAGCAGTCACGGTAGGACAATGACACAAAGGACCAGGATTTCATAAACAATGTGCAATTCTGCTAGCCATAGCGTCTATCTGGCTTCAAGGGTAATTCCAAGAGGCCTTGGCTGTTCTGGCAAGGTCGCAGCTTCAGCAAATAATAGGCTTTGCATTGAAAAGTGGAATTAGCTTGAGCCTGGATTTTTGAAAGCAGGTTATTAATGCTGGATAGTGCCATGCATTATAATCCCATATATCTTTGTTTTGCTCCTACAGTTTCTCTAGGCTCCCTTCTCCCAGTGATTCAGGAACAAGATTGGCTATGCTCTCTGGATTTAAAGGATGCCTGCAGTTACTTTCTCTGACTTGTAAGTAACTGGAAGTATCTCAGATTTTGGCTGGGGACACATCACTTTCAGTGCTGTGTTATGCTGTTTTGCCTTGCGTCAGCTCTCAGGGTATTTACTGAATGTCTCGCAGTAATCACAGCATCGCTGCACAGACTTAGGTGTCCATGTGTTTCTCTAACTGGATGATTGGTTGGTGAAGAGCACATCAAAGGAGGGGTGCTTAGGAGTCTGTGCAGAGGACTATTTGGGTGCTGCAGCTACCAGGGTTCGTTATCAACTACTCCAAGTTCCATTTATTTACCAGTTCAGCAATTGGAGTCCATAGAAGCCCTGCTAGACACAGTTCAAGTGTGGGCCTTTCTCCCTTAGGCATGGACATACACTCTAATTGCCACTCAGGTTTGCAGCAGCCAGCAGGTCACGGATCTGTAGATGTTGAGGTTGTTGAGCCACATGGCCTCTACTGGATATGTCACTCTCATGACACTTCTCCATTTGAGATCTGCCCAGTGGACCCTAGCTTCTCAATGGTCTCAGGCCATGGGGATCCTAGTGGATGTTATCTGAGTAACCCCAGAGCTGGCTCAATCCCTCCTCTGGTGGACGATTTGATCCAATTTGAACTTGGGACTACCATTTCAAATTCATCAGCCCCAGAAGGTGCTGATGATGGATGAATCCAGTCTGGGGTGGGGAGTTCATTTGGATGGGCTTCACATTTTAAAGTTCATGGTTAGCTCTGGAAATGGCTTTACAGATCAACCTGGAGCTCTATCAGCAAACTACTACTACTACTTAACATTTCTAAAGCGCTACTAGGGTTACGCAGCGCTGTACAATTTCACAAAGAAGGACAGTCCCTGCTCAAAGGAGCTTACAATCTAAAGGACAAAATGTGCAGTCAATCAATTTGGGGCAGTCTAGATTTCTTGAATAGGGGTATAATGGTTAGGTGCCAAAAGCGACATTGAAGAGGTGGGCTTTGATGGGCAGGGCGAGGGCTTGGCGTATGGACTCAGAAAGTTTATTCCAAGCATAGGGTGAGGCGAGGCAGAAAGGGCGGAGCATGGAGTTGGCAGTGGTGGAAAAGGGTACTGAGAGGAGGGATTTGTCCTGTGAGCGGAGGTTTCTGGTAGGGGTGTAAGGGGAGATGAGGGTAGAGAGGTAATGAGGGGCTGCAGATTGAGTGCATTTGTAGATTAGTAAGAGAAGCTTGAACTGTATGCGGTATCTGATCGGAATCCAGTGAAGTGACTTGAGGAGAGGGGTGATATGAGCATATCGGTCTAGGCGGAAGATAAGACGCGCAGCAGAGTTCTGAACGGATTGAAGGGGGATAGATGGTTAAGTGGGAGGCCAGTGAGGAGTAGGTTTCAGTAGTCAAGGCGAGAGGTAATGAGAGAGTGGATGAGAGTTCGGGTGGTGTGCTCAGAGAGGAAAGGGCAAATTTTGCTGATGTTATAGAGAAAGAAGCGACAGGTCTTGGCTGTCTGTTGGATATGCGCAGAGAAGGAGAGGGAGGAGTCGAAGATGACTCCGAGGTTGCGGGCAGATGAGACGGGGAGGATGAGGGTGTTATTGACTGAAATAGAGAGTGGAGGGAGAGGAGAAGTGGGTTTGGGTGGAAAGACAATAAGCTCGGTTTTGGCCATGTTCAGTTTCAGGTGGCGGTTGGACATCCATGCAGCAATGTTGGATAAGCAGGCCGATACTTTGGCCTGGGTTTCTGCAGTGATGTCTGGTGTGGAGAGATAAAGCTGGGTGTCGTCAGCATAAAGATGATATTTGAAACCATGAGATGAGATCAACGAGCCCAGGGAAGAGGTGTAGATTGAAAAAAGAAGGGGTCCAAGGACCGATCCCTGAGGAACTCCAACAGAGAGCGGGATGGGGGTGGTAGAAGATCCATGCGAATGTACTCTGAAGGTACAGGGGAGTACAGGATCATACTCTGTGTTTGGATGCAGTCAGAATATTCAGCTGCACTGTCCAGTACAGGATACATCTCAGAACCACATATCTGGCTGGGAAATTCAACAACCTGGCCAACAGACTGAGCAGGGTAGTGCAGCCTCATGAGTGGTCTCTCATCAGTGGTGGTGCAGGAGACTTTCCGAGAGTGGGGCATTCCAGTGTATCTCTTTGCCACTCGTTACAATTGCAAGGTCCCTCAGTACTGCTTCAGGCCAGGCTCAGGTCACACGACTGACTAGCATTGAATGATTTCCTCTTGCATTGGGGGGGAAGGGTCCCATTCTGCTCGTAGAAAAGACTTTATTGAAAGTCAAGACCGGGGAACCATGATTTTGATCACCCTGTATTGGCCCAGGCAGATGTGGTTCCCACTTCTTCTGGAGTTATCTTACAAAGAACCATGGAGACTGGACTGTATCTGATCCTCATCATACAGAATGAAGGGTCTCTTCTACATCCCAGTCTTCATTCTCTGGCCCTTACAGCTTGGGTGTTGAGAACATAGAATTTGCTTCCTTGAGTCTCCCAGAGTATATCTCCAAGGTGTTGCTGACTTCCAGAAAGGGTTCTACTAAGAGATGTTATTATTTCATGTGGAGGAGGCCCTAGATCCTCTCTCTTACCCTACAAAGAACCTGCTTAAATACCTTCTACAGCTCTCAGAGTCTGGTCTCAAGACCGACTTTATGAGGGTTCACTTTAGTGCAATTAGTGGTTATCATTCTCATGTAGAAGGTAAGCCCATCTCTGTAAAGCCTTTAGTTTACTTCTTAGGGGGTTTGCTTTTGACAGAACCACTCTGTCAAATCTCCTCCTGTGTCATGTCAACTTTGTCCTTACCCAGCTGATGAAAGCTCCTTTTCAACCACTAGATTCCTGTCCTCTGAAGTACTTGATCTGGAAGGTCTTATTTTTGGTGGCAGTTACTTTAGCTCACAGAGTCAGTGAGCTTCAGATCCTAGTAGTTGGAACTA
This sequence comes from Microcaecilia unicolor, assembly GCF_901765095.1. Taxonomy (NCBI): domain Eukaryota; kingdom Metazoa; phylum Chordata; class Amphibia; order Gymnophiona; family Siphonopidae; genus Microcaecilia; species Microcaecilia unicolor. The sequence continues at coordinate 213,779 of NW_021963068.1, read as the reverse complement.
CCTTACACAAAATTAATCAAAACAGAGTAGTTCTCCACATTCTTATTTTCCTTTCTAAGGTGGTGTCGGAGATCCAGCTGAATCAGTCCGTCAACCTGCCAACATTCTTTCCCAAGCCTAATGCGTATCCTGGTGAAAGCTCGCTGTACATCTTGGAATGCAAGCGAGCAGTGGCCTTTTACCTGGCGCGGACTAGGCCCTAAAACAATCTATTCATCTTTTTCTTTCTTTTGATCCCAACAAGATGGGGATCAAAAGAAAAGTGTGTTTACCAATAGCAACCCAATTGGTAAAGTGTGTTTAAACGTACTTTTTCTTTCTAATTGGCTGGCAGACTGCATTTCTTTTACTTGTGCTCAGGCTGGGCTGACTCTAGAGGGTCATGTCAAGGCTCACAATATGAGAGCTATGGCTGTGTCAATGGTCCACTTGAGTTCAGGCTACATTGAAGAGCTTTGCAAAGCTTGAACATGGTCTTCAGTCCACCCATTCACATCCCACTACTGCCTTGAGCAGAACACTCAATGCGACAGCTGGTTTGATCAGACAGTCCTGAAGAATTTATTTGGGGTCTGAAATACAGCTCCACCTTCCTAGGTGTGTTTTATTCTTTTCCAGGCTGCACCTTCACAACAGTGTGTATATGTTTTCAAGTTAATTGATTTTCTTGGACTAGTCGTTGCGAGTCTCTGTTTTCCTTGTTCTTTTCGGTTAGCTTGTTAGCTAGGGATTTCCACATGTGAGAGTTGTATGGCCTGCTTGTCCTCGGAGGAAGTGAAATTGCTTTACTGTAGCAGGTATTTTTTTGAGGACAGCATGCCAATTATTTTCAAATACCATTCCACCTCCCCTAAGAGTTGTATTTAGTTGTTAAGAATAACCATACTGGGTCAGACCAATCGTCTATCTATCCCAGTATCCTGCTTCCAACAGTTGGCCAATCCAGGTTAGCTATGTTATTGTCCCCCACACCTGTCTTCGTCCTATCCATGCAAACGTTTCCGGGATGTCTCCAATCTCATATCTATTCCCCTCCTCCCCCCCTCTTCCCTCCCCTTCTCATGTGCACTGTGGAATGCCCACTCGGTCTGCAACAAACTTCCCTTCACCCACGATCTCTTCATCTCTCATTCCCTTCACCTGCTTGCCCTAACTGAAACCTGGCTCTCCCCTGACGACTCTGCCTCAGTTGCGGCTCTATGCCATGGAGGCTATCTCTTCTCCCATACTCCCCGCCTAGTTGGCCGTGGAGGAGGCGTCGGGTTACTACTCTCGCCCTCCTGTAGCTTCCAACCCCTCCTCCTACCACAGTCTCACTGCTTCTCATCCTTTGAAGTCCACTCCATCCGTCTATTCTACCCGTTGCCACTCAGAGTGGCAGTCATTTACCGCCCCCCTGATAAATCCCTCCCTTCCTTCCTCACCGACTTCGATGCCTGGCTTTCTGTTTTTCTTGAACCCTCATCTCCATCCCTCATTCTCGGAGACTTCAACATACACGTTGATGACCTGTCCAACTCTCACGCTTCTCAGTTCCTCACTCTAACATCCTCCTTCAACCTCCAGCTTTGTTCCACCACCCCTACTCACCGTGATGGCCATTGCCTTGACCTCGTCCTCTCCTCTTCCGGCTCACCCTCCAATTTCCACACCTCAGCTCTTCCTGTCTCTGATCATCACCTGATCACCTTCACACTTCTTCACCCTCCCCCTCAGCCCCGCCCAACATTAACCACTACTTCCAGGAATCTCCAGATTATTGACCCTCCCACCTTATCATCTAGTATTTCTAATCTCCTCCCCTCCATCATGTCCTCCGAGTCTGTTGACGAGGCTGTCTCCGCTTACAATGCCACTCTCTCCTCTGCTCTGGACACCCTTGCACCATCCACCTCCCGTCCCACAAGGCGTACTAATCCCCAGCCCTGGCTGACCCCTTGCATCCGTTACCTTCGCTCCTGCGCCCGATCTGCTGAACGCCTCTGGAGGAAATCTCGCACCCATTCAGATTTCCTTCACTTCAAATTCATGCTATCCTCCTTCCAGTCCTCACTATTCCTTGCCAAACAGGACTATTACACCCAATTGACTAATTCTCTCAGCTCTAACCCTCGTCGTCTCTTCGCCACCCTTAACTCCCTCCTCAAAGTGCCCTCCGCTCCCACCCCCCCGTCACTCTCTCCTCAATCACCGGCTGACTACTTCCGCGACAAGGTGCAAAAGATCAACCTTGAGTTCACTACCAAGCCACCTCCTCCTCTTCACCCTTCAACCCTCTCCCTCAACCAACCAACCCAGACCTCCTTCTCCTCCTTTCCTGATATCTCCGAGGAGGAAACCGCCCGCCTTCTTTCCTCCTCAAAATGCACCACTTGTTCCTCTGATCCCATCCCCACCAACTTACTTAACGCCATCTCTCCTACTATCACCCCCTCCATCTGTCATATCCTCAACCTCTCTCTCTCCACTGCAACTGTCCCCGACACCTTCAAGCATGCTGTAGTCACGCCACTCCTCAAAAAACCATCACTAGACCCTACCTGTCCCTCCAACTACCGCCCCATCTCCCTCCTACCCTTCCTCTCCAAGACACTTGAGCGCGCAGTCCACAGCCGCTGCCTTGATTTTCTCTCCTCTCATGCCATCCTTGATCCGCTTCAATCCGGTTTTCGCCCCTCTTCACTCGACAGAAACAGCACTTTCTAAAGTCTGTAATGACCTGTTCCTTGCCAAATCCAGAGGCCACTACTCCATCCTCATCCTCCTGGATCTATCCGCCGCTTTTGACACTGTCAATCATGACTTACTTCTTGCCACACTGTCCTCATTTGGGTTCCAGGGCTCTGTCCTCTCCTGGTTCTCCTCCTATCTCTCCCACCGCACCTTCAAAGTTCACTCTCATGGATCTTCCTCCACCCCCATCCCCTTATCTGTTGGTGTTCCCCAGGGATCGGTCCTTGGACCCCTTCTCTTCTCAATCTACACCTCTTCCCTGGGCTCCCTGATCTCATCTCATGGTTTCCAGTATCATCTCTATGCTGATGACACCCAACTGTATCTCTCCACACCAGACATCACCGCGGAGACCCAGGCAAAGGTATCGGCCTGCTTATCCGACATTGCTGCCTGGATGTCCAACCGCCACCTGAAACTGAACATGTCCAAGACCGAGCTTATCGTCTTTCCACCAAAACCCACTTCTCCTCTTCCTCCACTTTCTATCTCAGTTGATAACACCCTCATCCTCCCCGTCTCATCTGCCCGCAACCTCGGAGTCATCTTTGACTCCTCTCTTTCCTTCTCTGCGCATATCCAGCAGATAGCCAAGACCTGTCGCTTCTTCCTCTTTAACATCAGCAAAATTCGCCCTTTCCTCTCTGAACACACCACCCGAACTCTCGTCCACGCTCTCATTACCTCTCGCCTGGACTACTGCAACTTACTCCTCACCGGCCTCCCACTTAGCCATCTATCCCCCCTTCAGTCTGTTCAGAACTCTGCTGCACGTCTCATATTCCGCCAGAACCGATATACTCATATCACCCCTCTCCTCAGGTCACTTCACTGGCTTCCGATCAGATACCGCATTCAATTCAAGCTTCTCCTTCTTACCTACAAATGCACTCAGTCTGCTGCCCCTCACTACCTCTCTACCCTCATCTCCCCTTACGTTCCCGCCCGTAACCTCCGTTCACAGGATAATCCCTCCTCTCAGTACCCTTCTCCACCACCGCCAACTCCAGGCTCCGCTCATTCTGCCTCGCCTCACCCTATGCTTGGAACAACCTTCCTGAACCCTTACGCCAAGCCCCCTCCCTGCCCATCTTCAAGTCTTTGCTTAAAGCCCACCTCTTCAATGCTGCGTTCGGCACCTAACCCTTACCGTTCAGTGAATCCAGACTGCCCCAATTTGACTGCCCCTATCGGACCGACCGTTCACTTGTCTATTAGATTGTAAGCTCTTTGAGCAGGGACTGTCTCTCTTTGTTAAATTGTACAGCGCTGCGTAACCCTAGTAGCGCTCTAGAAATGTTAAGTAGTAGTAGTAGTAGTAGTAGTATTGCTGTTCCTTCACTTGCAAGTTAGGCTTGAAGGAACACACGCATGTGTAGTGGGAGCACTGCCTTAAAGAAATAGTATGCTGGGCTGCAGTTCCACACTGTGCTCTGTGGATGACGTCGCTCACACGTGAGAATGATTGTCCTGTGTCCTCAGATAATACTTGCTTCAGGTAAGTAACTTTGCTGCACTGCCCAGGGGGGCACCCACCCGGGCATTAGACACATTTCCCCATTTGTGAGCATGAGTTCAGCATCACCCCTTTTTTGGTGGGTTCTGTCACCGTTTGCCTGAGGAAAGCAGTTTGAAAGGCATCCATTATTTCTCTACTTCTTTGCGATTCTGCAGTTGGAGCTCTCCAATCTGCATCCAGCAGGTTGAATTCTTCCAGCAACACCACCTCGCTTTTCATTTCCAGCCTTTGGAGATCTTTGTCCAGATTTTCCGTTTGTATCAAGTTCTGTAGATGACACCAAGTGAACAAAGATTCCATCTTCTATCTCCAAGATGATCCTGTTTCCTCTTTATCCCAGTTGCCCTGAATTACAGCTGCTTTTATATTGTTTTTCACATACAGTCCTGCTACTCTACCTTTTTGGCCAGCACTATCCTTCCTAAAAATGATTATAGTATGGTATGGCTTCATTGGGAGTCATTTAACCATGTCTTCGTGATAGCAACAAAATCTAAGTCTGTCTCAAAAATCAGGGCTTCAGATTCTGCACTTTGTTGCTGCATTGGTTCTCATTTTTTCCAGCAATATTTTGACACACTTTTTGTATAGCTTTTGCCTAGTCTTCCAATCTGATAAACAATGATTAAAAGATTTTAGCATCATTAAACTGGAGTAGCTTCATATGCAGGTATTGTCAGTAGTGTACCCTTTGCTGTCTACTGAGAACACCTGCTAAAGGTAAGTAACTTGGTTTTTCCATTTCCAGTAGTACTAAGGCTAGAAAGTACTCCTTAAGACTTAACTGTAGCAGATTTAGATATTCAGTTTGTGGAATGTGTGAACTGTTAACCTCTTAATTCTGTAAATGATCAGCATATAGTGGATCTCCTTATTAGGATCTAGTGGGTACATTCAAGTAACCCAAATTGACCACTGTTAGAGATAGGATGCAGGGCTAAGTGTACTATTTGGTCTAATAAAGCATTGCATTTCTTATGTTTTCTCGCTGAGAAACTAAACAAGTTAATTTAGTTATAATGACGGAGGATTTTCTACTTTGCCAACTCAAAAAAGTTGAAATGTTCAGCAACGATATGCACTCTGAAAATACGCTGTACACTTTAATGTACACTTCTCAGATTTTGAGTTTTATATGCTAGCTAGATATGTGTGTAAGTGTATAGATAGATATCTCTTTATCTATGTAGAGAACGAAAGAGAATATAAAACTCCAAATCTGAGAGAATGTATTTCTTCTTCATTTAGAGTGTATAATGTACTTTATCACTGCATACCACTGTAGAAAATTTCAACTTTGAGTTCGCAAAGTAGAAAAAGCTCAGTCGTAATTTTTTGAACTCTCAACCATGCCCTCTGTCACTAAGGGCCTCTTCTACAAAGTCTCACTAGCGATTTCCATGTGGCAAATGAGAGGAAGCCCATAGGAATTGAATGGGCTTCCTCTCATTTACCATGTGGCTTTGTAAAAGAGGCCCTAAATAAACATATGCTGCCTTGGCCCCTACATAACCTGGATGGAGATCAGAATGCTTTAATGGCAACGCCTTAATAGACTCTATTGGTGGTTAAAAAGCATCAAGGTGTGTACAGGACCAAGAAGAGTTCGGAAAGCTGAAAAAAATTTTTTTTTTCTGTTTACTTGTATAATGTTAAATAGTGCACCCATATTAAATATTTGAACATTTCTAGCTTGGCACCTCTGAATTTTATGTGCCCTTTAAACTGTATTTGTTTGAGAATTAAGTGGTTATGAAAGTGATTAACCCTGAAGTTTTCACTTGAAATGGTATAGGAAACTTTTCTTCCAAGATGTTACATGTAAACTGTTGGTCCTCTTTCCATTTCTAAACAATGTATCTTGATTAGGGACCCGAGTAAGAAGAACACCACAGTCTTCCAAGTCTTCTGGAAAGAAAGTGAAAAAGCGAAATCCATGGTCAGATGATGATGCAGAATCTGAAAGTGATCTTGAAGAGAGTGAGCCAGTAGTTATTCCACGAGATTCCCTTCTTAGAAGAGCTGCAGGTATGCATGACCCACAAGTCTTGGAATTGTTACATTTGTCATTAGGTTGACTCACCACTACGTAAACTTAACAGTTTGAGCAATAAATAAGTGATTAAAATATGAGTCCAAAGATGATCATAAACACTTCTGTTTGCTGTAAACCGAAGGTAAAAGTCACAGACAGTCAACACTTGCAGATGGAGAAGCACTATTAGACACAGCCGTGTTTCTGCAAAGGTACTTGAATCAGGAGTCCAATGCACTAAAGTGGTGTATGTCATGGTTTGAGTGGTAATGAAAAAAATGTAATTATGAATTTAAAATGGGCTTCTGTGCCATATACTGTGGCCAGTGTTTGGCTCTTGTTTAGGGGTCTGTGCCCCAGGGTTCTTAGCCCAATCTGTGCTGTGGCTGTCCTTCCCAGGCTTCTCTCCAGGAAAAGCCTAGAGAAAATTCTGGGGAGGATGCCCACAGCCATGGAAGAAGAGGGAGAAGTTAATTCTATAATGCTGTAGCTATATATAGACACCTAATTTCCTTTATAAAATACTAGCATAACAGGTGAAATACACTCCTATAATTTAAGCGCAAGCACTTAGGCTAGCCATAGAGCGGATGTAAGTGTTCATACCTAAATGGTGTAGATAGATAAATTGTAGCATTCTACAAGTTATTTGTCTAATTGTGAGCCCTGCCCACACTTGGCACCCATCTGTCAAATATGTGTTAATGTAAGATGGTAAATCTGCGCATGTTTACCAATATAGCACTTAAGCATAATTTTGCTATATTATTTATGCACTTATTTGGCATGTAATTATTATCACTCACTTTATAGAATTGCCCCTGTATCTCTTTCTGATATTTGCTGATGTTGACTATCACTGCAGATCATGTTGATGGGATAAGTAGGTGAGCATGACTTTTCTGCAGAACTGTAAGATCAGTAAAAAGTTCCTTAACAGAGCAGATGCAGCTTAATGACTACACCCATTTCTTAGACAAATTCAGTTAAATCATGTCACTTATAGTCTATTCACTGTACAAGTTCAAAATGTTTATAAGGGGGACTGTAAACTGAGCATATATTGACCAACAAAATCAGGTAGTTTGAAATTCAAGTGATATTTACTACACAAGGCCTGTTTTTTAGCTACATTTCTTTTTTTTCCCCCCATTCCTCTACTAGTCCTTGGCATTTCCAGTTCGAAGCAGTTGCCATGTGGGCATTTTTATGCTGCCAAGACTAGAACACCGTACAGTAAATTACATGGAGACATATAAACATGTTATATTTAAATTGTTTTTATTAGAAAGACATGAACATAACAGCAAAAATATATAAATGTCTTATATTTCAGGAGTAATTTTACAACTTCATTGATGAAAAGTACATATGTACTTTTCACTCTGCAGACTTTGTAGGGTTTTCAAAGTAAATGTGTGCATAGACATTCACTTTGAAAATTTTCCTAGGAAAATGTCCCATGTGGGGTTACCTTTATCTGAGTAAAACTGCACACATACTTTGAAAAATCAAAAGTATGTATGTAGTTCTAAACCTGTTTCCCACCCTGAATCCAAGATCACCTCCTCCATACAGTGGGTAAAAATACATTCACCAGTGTATGGGCCAGGCAATTTTAGAAAAGCCCATTTCTTCAATTAAAACATTTTTCTTAGTAGTGAAAATGGTTAAATTACCCATTTTAAATGGGGGTACTTGTGCTAATAGAAGATGGTAGTTTGGGCCAGCCCTGTAGTTCAGTGGCAGTACTGTGCATTGCCAGGTGAAGGAGCCCTGATTTAATAGGTATTGGCATTTAATTTTTTGCTAAACTTCAGCACCAGGACCATGGACAGCAAAAGCAGCCTAATGGTTAGTGCAGTGGCCTGAGAACCAGGGGAACTGGGTTCGATTCCCACTTCAGCTCCTTGTGACGCTGGGAAAGTTGCTTAACCCTCCATTTCCCCAGGTACAAATAAGTACCTGTATATAATTTGTAAACTGCTTTGATTGTAACCATAGAAAAGGCAGTATATCAAATCCCATCCCATTCCCTTTCCAGCCATCCTCAGTGATCACAGCTAGTTTCCTTACAGAGTATGCATTCTGCCTCATTTGGGTATCACAGCCAATTTCTTGGGCTCTTAGCCTTGACAAAATTGTATACCACCTCAGGTTTCTGTCACTTAACCAGAAATATCCCTGTCTTCATCTCAAATACTTTGAACCTATGTTCAGCTGCTTTGAGATGTTAAGTGCCATAGAAGCTGTTCCACTTCAGGAAAGGAATCGGGGCATCCATTTCAGGTATTACTTGATTTCGTACAAATAGAGGAGGACTATATCCTGTTTTAGATCTAAGGGGACGTCTTGCAGCTATGAAAACAAAATTTTAAAAATAAACACTTTCTTAATGTCCCTCCAGATCAATCAGGACTCATGGATTTGCCGCCTCCTGCCAGCAGATGGAGACTGAGAACCACTAACGAATGACATTTAAGCATCCTGTTCAGTCACTCACTAACCAGTATTTGTCAGTCTTCAGTAAATGGTGAGGCATCCTGTGCAGTCGGTAACTGGTCCTGTAGGCAGGGTGGAGACATTTTTTAATTTAGATATTTGGCTTCCCTCTGCTAAAGAGAGGAGGATGGTCTGAAGGCTGTAGTGGCAAGGCTCTTGCTTGCTGCCAGAGCTAGGTCTGGCTGGGCCTGCCCATTTGCCCAGAAGTGCTACACTTGGTTGTGTGGAGTCCCTCCCTCCCCTCATCACCATAGGAGTTTTGGGATTTCTTGTTTGGTGTCCCTCCAACCCCCCCCCCCCCCCCCCCTCCACACACACACTTTTAAGAGAGGAACCTTTAGAGCCTCAGGAACAGGAGAAGATAAACTCTAGACTCAAAAGAGGAGAGATGGTTGACTTTCTCAGAGCACCTTTTGTGCATTATGGCTAAGGCCAGTATTGGTGGCAGCAGTGCCTGAAGATTTTTTGGCAGCAGCGAGTTTGTGTGGTAGAGCACCAGTGCTGTTTTTTGGGAGGTACAACTAGTGGCAGTTAGCCACAGTTGGTAAAGTTTCATATGGGTCTAGTGTAGGTGAGAGGCCTGTGGGTATGGAAGAATCAATTTGGTGGGAAATGCTACCATTACTGAGCTGGAGGAGGAGGAAGGTGGTAGAACAGGAATCCATAAGATGCTATGAAGGGCCTAGAACATGGTATGCAATGAAGGGGATTTTGGATTTAACTCATGACTTTTTCAGTTGTAGCTCAAGACAAGCTACATTCAAGTACAGTAGGTATTTTTCTGTCCTTGGAGGGCTTGCAATCTAATTTTGTACCTGATACAATGAAGGGTCAAGTGAATTGTCCAAAATCATAAGGAGTCAGAAATGGATGTGAACCAAGCTCCCCTAGTTCTCAGATTGCTGTTCTAACCATTAGGTTAGTCCTCCCTCAGGAGCACAGACCCCTCTTAAGGAGGGCCTGTTAGGGGCCAAGAAGCCTCAATATATGTTGCTCTAGGAAGATCAGTTAACGGAGGGTAACAATAGCATTGGCAGAATCCTTGAGCATGGGCACAGAAATACACATTACCTGCTTCAGGGATCAAGAAGAGTGGCTGCCAGAGGTAAGAGGTTCCGTCGAGGGAAGGTACTGCTGTAGTTAGAATCTTTCATCAGGATGATTTGGCCTCCCTAATTGCCTAAGTGCTTTCAGGGGTCTGGATTTCAGCTTCGGAGCTGACAGTGTGTGTGAAGTCAGAGGATCTTCTGCTAGAAGTGATCAGGAAGCATATTCAGGCCTTCCTGGTGGATTGAGCCTTCAAGGACATGATATCAGCAGACTGGGACACCCTGGATGTGGGTTTGTTAGTGGGAAGATTGATGTCACACCTATATCCTATACCAGTGGCAGAACAAGAAGTCTCTCACTAACTGTCTGGAGTTTTAGTGGCCAGGGATCAAAGTTTACCTGAAGAGGCCCTATAGGGTATGGCCTTTGTGGATGGTATTCTTTTATGATCTTATTCAGATGTTGGCCAAAGGTATGGCCTTTCTGGTGGCAGCATGCTGTTTCCTATGGCTTAGGAGATGGGCAGTTGATGTGGCTTCTAAGGGATTGCTTAGTAAGTTACCTTTTAAGGGAAAGTTATTGTTTGGAGAGGATCTGAAGAAATTGGTGAAGTTTGGCATAATCCAAGATGCTGTGTCTCCTTGTGGACCACTGTAGATCAGCACACTTAGTCAGCTAGGGACTGCTTCCAAGAATCCAGAACATACAGGCCTGATAGGGTCAGCCATCTTGGGATAGCAGGAGAGGAGGATGGTAGGACTCTTCTGGGGCACCGAATGTGTTAGGTCCTCAAAACGAGACTTTGGGGGCCACATTCCTTGGGTGGGAGTATGCTAAAGGCAGTTTTACCAAAGGTGAGCCCAATTAACCTTGGATCAGTAGGTTCTTGATAATATTTGGGATGGTTCGATGCTTGAGTTTACTTGTTCTCTTCCTGAAGTTTCCTTGAAATCTCCTTTTCAGTCCTTGTGAAGGCAGCCAAGACAGCTCTAGAAAGGATGATCTGCCTATAGGCAGTGCTCCTGATTTCTTCAGAAGAACAGGGATTGAGTTGGCATGCCATCTATTTTGTAGTGCCCAGAATTGAAAAGACCTTTCAGTCCATCTTGGATATCAAATGAATCAACAAGGCATTGAGAATTCCAAGGTTTCATGTGGAAATGTTAATGTCCAGCACAAGGAGTTCCTTTCATCACTGGATTTGACAGAGGTGTACTTGCATATCTCCATTTATACAGAACATCAGTTGTTCTTATGTTGTGATTCGGTCTGGGCAACTGTTGTTCATTGGATTAAGGAGTTGGTTTATCCACACACCAAATTTAAGGGTCATCCAGTTACCTCAGTGCTAAATTATCAAGAGCGGATTTATTTTAAACCGTAGTCTGTCTCAGCTTGCTCCTCCATTTTTAATACAGTAAATTATTCCATAGTAATACCAATTGATTAGGGGTTCTGATAATAAACCAGACAAGATTCCTACTTTTTTTTTTCCTATCGTTTTCATGTTTTTTAAAGTCAGACGATAAAACCTTTGAAAACCTAAAAGGTGCATTCTACAAGAGGACAGCTTTGGGCAGAGCACAGCCTTATACTCCCCCAGGAGATTTGCAGAGTAGCCACTTGGACATTCTTACATCCTTAAATTGGATGTCCAGGCATTGGAAGATGCAGCTTTTGGTTCTTGGATTTTGAGGACTGGCCAGTTAACCCTTCTCTTAAAGATAGCTGCTTTGGTATTTCCCATGCATCTGGACTGGTCTGGAGGACTAAAGGAAAGAAAACTAGCATGCTTTAGTCCTCCAGTCCAGAGCCATTCTGTTAGAAGCATAAAATGAAGGAAGAATTTGAATTTAGCAGGCTGCAAGTGCTGCACTGAGGGTAGTCCTCTTCGTTTGTTGGTTTGGTCTTGGTTTAGTTTGAACTTTAGTTTTGGTTGCTTCTTGTTACTGGGTTGTGTGGGGAGAATGCTGATACTTTCTACTTTATCAAAATACTAGCCAGTGAGTGACTGCACAGGATATGTAAACAATGATGTTATTAGTGGTTCTCAGTTTCTGCCTGCTAGCAGAAGGCAAGCCCACGCATTTATTTACTACTTTTTTGAAGGAATTCACTCAAGGCAGTGTACAGTAAGAATAAATCAAACACATCCAATCAGCATTTTATAGACTTTTATCATATCTCCCCCCAGTCATTTCTTCTCCAAGCTCAAAAGCTAGCCTCTTTAGCCTTTCCTCATAGGGAAGTCATCCCATTCCGTTTATCATATTCGTCACCCTTCTCTGTATCTTTTCTAATTTCACGATATCTTTTTTGAGATGCAGTGACCAGAATGGCACACAGTGTTCGAGGCGTGGTCACACCATTGATCAATGCAAAGACTTATAATATTCTCAGTTTTGTTCTCCATTCCTTTCTTACTAATTTCTATTTGCGTTCTTAGCCACCATTGCACACTGAGCAGAAGATTTCAGTGAGTCAACAATAATATCTAAATCCTTTTCATGGGTCATGACTCCTAGGGCCCTTTTTACCAAGCTGCAGCAAAAGGGGGCCTGTACTGGCATCAGTACGTGTTTTTGACGTGCGCCGAAGCCCCCTTTTACAGCAACGGGTTAAAGGGAAGTCTTTATTTTTTTAAAGAAATGGCCTGCGCGACCATTTCTTTGTGGGGGGGGGGGGGGGGGGGAGCCCTTACTGTCACCTATTGAGGTGGCAGTAAGACCTCCTGCTCTAACCCGGCTATAACCAGGCAGCACGTGGCAGTGCTCAGTTATCGCCAGGTACACACTGGCACTACAAAAATTAATATTTTTTTTTAGCAGCGGATATGACGGCACTAGGGGTGGGAACTACTGCCGGACTACTGCGGTAGCCCGGCAGTAGTTCCTTTTTAGCGAGCGGTAAGCCTGCTTTGGGCTTTCCGACGCTTTGTAAAAGGGGCCCCTAATGTGGAACCTTGCATAGCTGTAGTTTGGATTCCTCTTTCCTACATGCGTCACTTTGCACTTACATTAAATGCAGTATGCCATTTGGATGCTGAGTCTCACAGTATCATAGGGTCCTCTTGCAATTTTTCACAATCCTCTTGTGATTTAACAACTTTGAATAACTTTGTATCATCTGCAAATGTAATTACCTCACTAGTTATTTCCATTTCTAGAGCTTTTATAAATATGTTAAAAAGCAGCGGTCCCAGCACAGACTCCCGGGTCACCCCATTAGTTACCCTTCTTCATTAAGAACATTGACCATTTAACCCTGCTCTCTGTTTTCTGTCTTTTAACCAGTTCTTAATCCACATAGGACACTGCCTTCTATCCCATGACTTTCTAATATCCTCAGGAGGCGTTCATAAGGTACTTTATCCAGATATATAATATTAATTGGCTCACCTTTATCCACATATTTTTCACCCCTTCAAAGAAATGTAGCAGATTGATGAGGCAAGATTTCCCTTGACTAATTTCATATTGGCTTTGTCTCATTAATTCATGCCTGCGTATATATACTGGGACAGACCGAAGGTCCATCAAGCCCAGCATCCTGTTTCTAACAGGGGCCAATCCAAGTCACAAATACATAGCAAGATCCCAAAACAGTACAATACATTTTATGCTGCTTATCCTAGAGATAAGCAGTGGATTTTCCCCGCTAAACTAACGGCTTTTGCTGCATTCTCAGGCAACAAATTCCAGAGTTTAATCACACATTGAGTGAGGAAATATTTTCTCCCATTTGTTTTAAATGTACTACTTTGTAGCTTCATTGCATGCCCCCTAGTCCTAGTATTTTTGGAAAGAGTAAACAAGCGATTCACGTCTACCCATTCCACTCCACTCATTATGTTATAGACCTCTATCATACCTCCCCTGAGCCGTCTTTTCTCCAAGCTGAAGAAATCTAGCCACTTCAGCCTTTCGTCATAGGGAAATCTTCCCATCCCCTTTATCATTTTCATTGCCCTTCTCTGTACCTTTTCTAATTACACTGTATCTTTTTTCAGATGCAGCAACCAGAATTGAACACAATATTCAAGGTGCGGTCGCACCATGGAGCGATACAAAGGCATTATAACGTCCTCACGTTTGTTTTCCATTCTTTTCCTAATACCTAACGTTCTATTTGCTTTCTTAGCCGCTGCAGCACACTGAGCAGAGGGTTTCAACGTATCATTAACAACGGCGCCTAGATCCCTTTCCTGGTCAGTGACTCCTAACGTGGAAGCTTGAATTACGTAACTTTGTTCTTTATAATAGTCTCTACCATTTTGAGCCTTTCACCACTGTTTCATCTTTCCTCTCATTCAATATATCAGTGGTTTCCAACGTGCGGCCCCCAAAGTCCTCCATTGTGGCCCTCAGTATGCTGTTCTGGTAAACAATATGCAGACACAGGTATCTATTGATATTTGCCGCAGTTATATTTGTCACAGCTGACAAGCCACAGTTGTCAGGAAGTACATTTTATCTTGTACCGAAAGTAGTAGCAAGAAGTTTGAAAACAAGCCCATGAGCACAGGGAATAATGCAACAGAAAATTAAAGCAAGAACTAAAATGACTACCAAAAGGGAGTTAAAAGTAGACATGAAAAAGGTTTTCCAGTTACCAAAGGTTGTATCCCACCAGGATGTCCAGCTAGTATCAACACCTGAATTGGTAGCTAATTGGTTAGCTAGGGCAGAAAGGCCTTGCAAGGCAGGAGTAAAGAAAGAAACTGCACCAAGTTCAGTGAAAGAAAATAAAATTCTGCAGGAATAGAAAATCAAGCTTACAGGTGTGTGAGTACCAGAAGTATTCCCAAGAAGATATGGAATAGTGGTCACACAAGACAATACTTGACCTAAATGTTGACGTACCAGAAAAGGAAATACATAAAGAGCTGAAATAAGAGGATAAGCTGCAAAGACAGGAGAAAGAGATAGGGGACAATTAATACGACTAATAAAGAATTCAGTATAGTTAACCACAATATAAGAAGAGTTAACCAGTGTAGCAGCAGACAGCATACTTATTTATTGCATTTGTATCCCACCTTATCTCACCTATTTGCAGGCTCAAAGTGGCTACAAAGCATTAGAAGACTAGGTAACAGAAGCCACAGACATATTATGAGTAGTATTAATGGCAAGAAGAGAAACAGAGGGTGGAGAGTGAGCAACAAGAATAGGAGAAAAACAAAGAGTTATAAGAATAAAAACAAATTCATCATTATGGCAAAAGTCCAAAATGCACAAAACAGTAGGTGAAGGGTGAAGATCAGATGGTTACAGGAAGAATGTCCTTGAAGGAAAGATGATGTTGGGGTAAGAGTCCAAATGCAAAAGGGTCCAAAATAGATAGGAGCAGGGCAAACTGGGACTCCACACTGTTGTCTCAGTCAGTTGTTCACGTTGGTCATCTGGATCAGATGTTAATGCCTCCATTTCGACCCTAAATCCTCGCTTGGGTTGTTGTTTTCTTCACCGGGTTTGAGACGAGGGTTCCTATTGAAGCACCTCCCCTTTGCAGCCGGGCTTACCCTTTGCAAGAAGTTGGTCTACTCAGGTTGCCTTAGCCCTCTTGATGACCTTGATTAGGACCCAGTCTTCTGCATGGACCTTTCCAAGCTCGATAAGTTCAGAATCTGTGGACACTACTGATCAATAATAGAAAATGAAAAACAGAATGGAAAACCTGAGGTAAGGACTCCAGGCAAAATTATCATCAGAACCAGGATCTCAACTCAAAGCAGACATGAGGGTTAAAAGGTTATAGCTGTGTGTTCACAAGGGTGTGAGTAATACAAAATATAAATCCTCTTTTTATCAACAAAACTGTTGCTAGCAAGGCAGTGTGAATAATGACAAAAATGAAAAATCTAGAACCATTAGTCCCCAATCATACAGTATGAATTATGGCTGATTCAAGTTTTGTTAAAAGACATACAGGTAGCAGACTTCAGATATCTGAAGCAGGAAGTAAGGTTTTGCAGCTTCACAGTAGCAACTGAAATTTGTGTGTGTAGGATCTTTAAACTGATCTGGAATGACATTAGACAGAGAAACTTCTTTGTTAAGTAACGTTTTCTTCAGATATGTCGGCAGTAATTTTACAGCCTCCTCATAACCCTAGTCCAGCGAAGCAAACTAAAGGATTACATACAGCCTGACAAATAGAATTTCAAAAGGAGTCAATCCTGTTCTCCCTAGAAATTGTACTCAGCACAGAGCAGACATTATGAACAGAAAAAGCTAGAGTATTGTGAAAATCAGGAAGGTTATTTCTGTAAAAGACTCTCATGTAAAGGTGAACAGAAACATTAGGATACATGAATAAAGGAATAAGCAGACAGAAAGCATTATAACTCAAAAGGTAATCACTGGGGTAGAGCTGAACAAGTTCATGCAGTAGATCAAGTTCCAGACAAAAAAAACAAATTAGAGCAGGTCTGAAATTACACTAATGAGTCCAATGAAATTCTCCTTCCAGCAATGCAGTGGTAGGTGGCACTGTTGGGAGACTAGTTTCGCTGCATGCTTCAAAAGGATGCCAACTTAGTGGCTAAAGTAAACAAAGCAGAGCAATAAGGTCCGAATTGGTGTCTATAGGCATGAGGTCATAAAAGTAACGGTTCCCAACAAGTGAAACAATTGATACTTTAGGTAAATCTAGTTGAAGTTAATTTGGATTAATAAATCTATTACTATTCTAGCCTATTGTAACAGAGCATACCATAATTCATATACATTTCCCTGGATAAACACTTCAACATACCTCTACACATACATCCACATGCTCTGACCATCGCAACTACTGTGTACTTTCTAGATATTCTGCCATGTGACTTTTAAACAGTGAATCCAACTGGCACATGAACAGCAAACAACTTTTACAATGTCTCATTTAGTTGAACCTCTCTGTAACCTTTCACATAGAATTACCCAAAAATGATTGGGAATTTTTCATCTCTTTTTCACAATTAGCCTTCCTACAATTCAAAACATAAATGTAAATCTTTATCATGGTAGCTCCCTCTGGTGGCTAAAATAAGGAGAAAAACCGTTTTCAATTTTAGAAAATATAAAACAAAGTTGGAAAGTGTGTAATCGGATAACGGTAACAAGTGATCTCTTATGTAGGGAAAGAGAAGGCAATTTAAACAAAATAAGGCGAAATAGAGCAGCACAAAACAGGTTCAGGCAAGGCACATAAACAACTTCAGAATGTATTTCAGTAGAAAAAAAATTATATGTAGCTGAATATAAAGATAGAAAGCATGAGTCTGGCAGGCTGGCATGAAACTCTGTCTGAACAGTAAACTAATAGCAATGAATTAAAGATTTTAATGCATTTCAAATCAATGGTTCCTGTATTATGCCACCAATTTTGCATCCAGCCCCAGTATTACACAGGGAAGTTCACAACTTGCATAATCTGTAGCCTTGAAAACTAAGAAAAATGAGCCTGTCAGGAATTTATCTAGCGAAGAAACATACCACAGAGAATTCAAAAGAATTAATGGTTAGCTTTCAGGAATCTCTTAAAAGTTAGTGCTCTTAAACAAAGTTTCTGTCACGTAACGTAAAACAAGGCAATTATCAGACGCACACACATACTTATTATGGCATTTTACATTAAATGTATTACAGAGAATGCAGAACAAGTTTTGCAGAACAAGTAATGTAAAGCTTGGAACCCAAGCTAATAAAATTTAGCTGTAAAAAAAAGTTCAAATCGTAATGAAGTAAACAAAGCTTCATCCTTGGCTGACCTTTACAATATATAGAACAGGCAAGAAAGAGCCTATAATTTGAAAATTAAAAATTATAGTGCATTTTAAATATTCCTTTGCTTTGTGAATCAGGACCCTTGAAACAAAAAGCAGATGGAAGATATACAAATGCAATTAAATCATCCGTTAATAGGGACAGCCGTAAGACTTGAATACAATAAATAGGACATAATTAATGGGCATATGAATCTGCACAGCTAAAATAAAGTAGAAGAAGGCAGGAAAAACAGTTTGTCAAAGGAAAGATCGCTGTACAGTAAAGTTCAGAAATCTCTAAATATAATGGCAGCTGCATTCTCCCTGAAAGAAACTAGAAACTGGCTAGTCTGCACTCACAGTCACAAAAAGAGGGAAAACAGCATACAAAAACAACCAGACAAACAAAAAAAGCAAACACTGGGCCCAATCCTGAAGGCCCAGTGTTTGCTTTTTTTGTTTGTCTGGTTGTTTTAGTCTGCACTCACACCCACACTCAGTGACGGACAGCAACAGAAAGGAAGCGAGGGAAAGAAAATACAGCTGTCTTTAATCAAAGGGGCTTGGATACATACCAGTTCTCGGTGAGCAAGTAACACAGACTGGTTGCAATAAAAAAAAAAAAAAAAAGAAAGAAATCCCTCTTTTCCCTACAAAGTGACGTCACAAGAACACCGGACAATAAATCCAGCACTTTTTCTCACTTCATTCCAAAGCAAGCAGTAATAAATGATGTGACAAGCTGTTAACCAGCTCACAGATGTCCTAGGCTCTGAACAAAACTACAAGAGAAATGGGACAGAAAAAAAAGGATCACAGTCAGATAGGGGAGGATAAATAGGTTTATATCCAACTGCAGTAGCAGGTGAGGAAGGAGCCGTAGCCTCGGTTTCCACCGCAGATGGTGGGGGAGGAAATTTCTCATTCTGAGGTAGGGAGTTAATGTCATTCTCACGTTGGGAAACAAAAACCCACTGGTTCCTTTTGCTGAGTAGGTGTGGCCATAATGTAAACAACAATATAAAAAACCTAACAGACTTTCTAGACGATATAGTATTCTTACAAATGGATGTCTGTAGGTACTTACAGAGTCAATCTCAGCTTCCGTAAGTCCGATATTCAGGGAGTCCGTAGATGAACCTAAATATCATATTACCAAGAATCCTGCACTGATTTCTTGGCAAGGCACAGTGAAGAGATCAATCTTCTGAAACAAAAAATCTTTCACACCTAAAAAAAATAGTTTAAGAATTCCAACAGTGGATAAATATCAGTTTCAGAATTCTGACAGCTGATTCCAAAAAAGTATTTGAGCACTGAACAGTTTCTGCAATCCTGGCACTGAAACAGAAACTGAAAAAAGAAAAAATTAGGATCCTGAAATTGGCAGTATAATCTGTAGCTAAGAAGAAGTTATATATATATATCCCAGCTCAGATTTAAAAATATAACCCTATCTCAGATCTATTTTAATTTGCCAAAAACACATTATTAATTCCTCTGGAACTGAATTTTGAAAAGTATTATAAACTCTGACTCCACTTACATTAAACCAGTTTCTGGCTCGAAGGACCAAATGTTTATGGTGGAGTCTGGGGTTGTATATTCCCCTCTGCTAACCACTCAGTCTCAGGCTATAATATGTGGTAATTCTTTTTCTGGTCTTTCTACTTAACATAAGAAATATATCAATAGGGTTTTCTGCCTCCTTACACTCACCCCAAGATACAGTGGACCAACCACCCCCAAGATATGGGGGTGACAGAGAAAACAGAAGCTATGCTTCTTCGAAGGGAAAAGTCTTTATTCCTTACCAAGGCAATAACAAATAACAGTTTTTGAGAGGGAGAGAGAGACCAACGCTGTAAAGAGTTACACACTGTTGATCATCTCCGCCTCTGACTATACAATATAACAGTGCCTTATATATCCTTTTGTGCAATGCATTGAGCATCAATTCCCTCCCAAATCATACAGCCTTGCAACTTCAGCTAATTTCTGTCCTACTTCATTGTTTACATAAAATGGAACACACTATCTGTTATGGAATACAGAATACAATATCTAATTGTTTATGGAACACATCATCTTATAACAAGTCCAAGGTTTTCTTTTACAGGAGATTATAGTCGCCACTTTGCTACAGGAATCTCTCCCAAGACCCAGTCTTATCATTGTTTATGTCTCGTAACCTCAACACATCTTCACTTTCAAACTGTGTACATTCTCAGTGTCCTTGTGATATAGAGTCAGTGGCACCAATTCTGTCAGGGAGGGGATGACCACTCCTTGCTGGATCAGCATGACCTTGAATTCTCAGCAGAAAGCACAGAAAGATGTAGCTTTTAGGCATTTTAAGTTTGAGCCCTTAGCTTATGCAGTTCATGGGTCATAACTGACTTGTCAGTAGTCAGAAAAGTGCAAATCAGTTCAAAATATATCGTATCTGTTTTGTGGAATCAATATTTAATGTTTAATAATCACTTGATATAGTAACTGCAAACAGTCTCTCTTAAGAGTGTCACTCAGGTATCTCATTTATATTTGCTACTGTTGACAAGCCAAAATAAAAAATATATCCTTGAAGTGTTGTGCAATCAATATTAGTATTAGCGTTTAATACCCAGTCTGAAAAAGCAGGTATAAAGGTAGTTTACCAGTTTGATAGTATTTAATTAATTTAAGCTTGTATGCGTAAAACTTGAAATATTTTGGTGGCCCTTGGAGCTTTCTCATATTCACACTGCGGCCCTTTACATTAAAATGTTGGCGTCAACTGCACTATATTATCCAAGGTGTCAGTGAGGCTCCCTTCCTATAACACTAAATACTCCTCTGTTTTGATCCGTCTTCATTCCTTTAATTCCCTGTTCTGTGAGGCATATCAAGAATATTCCACTTATTTTCCTGTGCCTACTCTGCAGAGCGCCTTTGCTAAAATCCTGTATCCATGCAGACAACTTCCAGTCTGCTCTTGCCCTTTCAGTACTATGTCTGTCTGACATACTGTTGTGCCTCCAATCCTTGCTGTCACTTTGTTGCACTGACCTACCTCTTCAAAGTATTTCTGTCCAAACTATAGCCAAGTACTTCAATGACAAGGTTCACAAGGATAATCTTGGATTCTGTACTAGGTCACCTACATCTCCCCTTACCCCACTTCATTCTCATATTCTTCTTCAACCCCTGCCACTCTTTTTTTTTTTTTATGAACTCATAGATGAGGAAACTGTACATCTTCTCTCCTCCTCTAAACTCACTACCTGTTGCTCTGATCCCATTCTCACCCATCTACTCAGCTCTCTTCCATCTGTTGTATCCTTAGTCTATCACTTTTCCACTACAACTTTTCATGATGCTTTCAAACATGGTATAATTATACCACTCTTCCAAAAAAATAAAATCAACCCTTCACTGGGCCCTGTCTTCCAACTATTGTCCGTCCTGCTCCTCCTTTTCACATTCAAGCTGCTTTGAACTTGCTATTCGCTGCCACTGTCTTGATTTTATTTCATCTCAAGCTGTTCTTGATCCACTAAAATCTGTCTTTTTCCCTCTACATTTGACAAACGACCCATGCCAAAGTCTCCACTGACGATGTTGTGGCCAGATCCAAGGAGGTTTTCTCAATCCTTATCCTTCTTGACCTATCTGCTGCTTTTAACACTGTAGATCACCATATGCTCCTTGATACTGTATCCTTATTTGGAATTCAGGACTCTATTCTATCTTGGTTTTCCTCTTATCTTTTCCATTGCACGTTTAGTGTATCCTCTAGTGAATACTCTTCCACTGTTTAGATTATATGTATTATTCTTTCTCTGAGGACAAGCAGGCTGCTTGTTCTCACTGATGGGTGACGTCCACGGCAGCCCCTCCAATCGGAATCTTCACTAGCAAAAGCCTTTGCTAGCCCTCGCGCGCCGATGCGCACCGCGCATGCGCGGCCGTCTTCCCGCCCGAAACCGGCTCGTGCCGGCCAGTCTTCTTTTGTCCACGCTCGGTACGGTCGTGTTTCGCCGTTCGTGCCCCGGAAAGTTGACCTCGCGTGTCGTTTTCGACTCGTTCTTTCAAAGAAAGTTTGAGAAGTGTTTCGGGAAGATATTTTTTGGTTTTCCCTTCCCGTATTTCGAACTTTTCGCCCCGGTAAGTTTTCTTTCGTCGTCGGGGTAGGCCTTAGTTAGGCCTCGGTCGAAATTTTCTTCTCCCTATTTTTGTGGTGCCAATTTTCGCCATTTCGAGTTTTGATCTCGCTGGCGTGATTTTTCCGCCCATGACATCGAAGCCTTCCAGCGGCTTCAAGAAGTGCACCCAGTGCGCCCGGGTAATCTCGCTCACTGACAGGCACGCGTCGTGTCTTCAGTGTCTGGGGGCTGGGCACCGCCCTCAGGCCTGTAGTCTGTGTTCCCTTTTACAAAAGCAGACTCAGGTAGCGAGGTTAGCCCAGTGGAACATTTTGTTCTTGGGCTCTTCGTCGGCATCGGCACCGGGGGTATCGAGTGCATCGACGTCTCCAGCGTCCAGACCTTCATCCTCGGCCGCCAGTGTATCGAGGCATCGTCCCTCTGCATCGGCGCTGAGACATCGGACGACTGTGTCGATGTCGGTGGTACCGGGACCTCGTCTGCTGATGTCGTCGGACGGTGGTGCTTCGTCTGGAGTGCAGGTGAGGGCTGTCCATTCCCCTGCTGGTGGCGGTGAGCCTTCGGGTGGGTCTCCCCCCACCCTGAGGGCTCCTGCGGTACAGCCCCCCCCCCCCCCCGAGACCGACCCTCTTCGGTCTCGGCCCCGAGGAAGAGACGGTTGGATTCTACGTCCTCCTCGTCGGTGCCGGGAAGCGCCGGTGATGTGCTTCGCTCCAGAAAATCGAAGAAGCATCGACACCGGTCCCCTTCCCGTGTCGGCACCGAGAGCTCTGGGTCGCCGAGGGAGTCGGCACCCAGCAGGCATCGGCACCGAGAGGACCGCTCACCCTCTGTCCAAGAGGTGTCGATACGCTCCACTCTGCACAGCCCGGAACAGCCTCCACGCCCGGAACAGACTCTGACATCGACGCCTGCATCGACCTCCATGCCTTTTTCTGCAGCCGCTCTGAACGAGAGCCTCCGAACCGTTCTCCCAGAGATCCTGGGAGAGCTGTTGCGCCCTACCCCTCCGGTACCGGGGGTGCTTGCGCCACCGATACCGTCGAGCCAGGCGCCGGCTGGTCCATCGCCCAGGGTGAGGTCTCCGGCGTCGGTGCCGCGTGCGGTACCGACTGCGGTCGCCTCCCAGGAAGGCTCCCCGACTACGTCGGCGGAGGGAGCTTCGCCGGTGCGGGCAAGGGAGTCTACCTCTCGACGCTCCCACCGTGGCCGTGGTTCCACAGAGTCGAGCCGGGCACGGTTGCAGACACAGGTTCGTGAACTTGTGTCTGACATCGAGGGTGAGGCCTCGTGGGAAGAAGAGGAAGACATCAGATATTTCTCTGACGAGGAGTCTGAGGGTCTTCCTTCTGATCCCACTCCCTCTCCTGAAAGACAGCTTTCTCCTCCCAAGAGTCTGTCTTTCGCTTCCTTTGTCCGGGAGATGTCTACGGCCATCCCCTTCCCGGTGGTTGTGGAGGACGAGCCCAGGGCTGAAATGTTTGAGCTCCTGGACTATCCTTCTCCACCTACCCATGCATCATGTCCTAAAAAAGACATTGCTGGCGAACTGGACCAAGCCATTAACTAACCCCCACATTCCCAAGAAGATTGAGTCCCAGTACCGGATCCATGAGGACCCAGAGCTGATGCGCACTCAGTTGCCTCACGACTCTGGAGTTGTGGATTTGGCCCTAAAGAAGGCCAAGAGTTCTAGGGAGCATGCTTCGGCGCCCCCGGGCAAGGACTCTAGAACCTTGGACTCCTTTGGGAGGAAGGCCTACCATTCTTCTATACTCGTGGCCAAAATTCAGTCCTACCAGCTCTACACGAGCATACACATGCGGAACAATGTGCGGCAGTTGGCGGGCTTGGTGGATGCGCTCCCCCCTGAGCAAGCCAAGCCTTTTCAGGAGGTGGTCAGGCAGCTGAAGGCGTGCAGAAAATTCCTGGCCAGAGGGGTGTATGACACCTTTGATGTTGCGTCCAGGGCCGCTGCTCAAGGTGTGGTGATGCGCAGACTCTCATGGCTGCGTGCCTCCGACCTGGAGAATAGAATCCAGCAGCGGATTGCGGACTCGCCTTGCCGTGCGGATAATATTTTTGGAGAGAAAGTCGAACAGGTGGTAGAGCAGCTCCACCAGCGGGACACCGCATTCGACAAGTTCTCCCGCTGGCAGCCTTCAGCCTCTACCTCTACAGGTAGAAGATTTTTTGGGGGAAGGAAGACTGTTCCCTACTCTTCTGGTAAGCGTAGGTACAATCCTCCTTCTCGACAGCCTGCGGCCCAGGCTAAGCCCCAGCGCGCGCGCTCTCGTCAGCAGCGTGCGCCTCAGCAAGGCCCCTCGGCTCCCCAGCAAAAGCAAGGGACGAGCTTTTGACTGGCTCCAGCAGAGCATAGCCGACATCCAAGTGTCCGTGCCGGGCGACCTGCCAGTCGGAGGGAGGTTGAAAGCTTTTCACCAAAGGTGGCCTCTCATAACCTCCGATCAGTGGGTTCTTCAAATAGTCCAGCAAGGATACACCCTCAATTTGGCCTCAAAACCTCCAAATTGTCCACCGGGAGCTCAGTCTTACAGCTTCCAGCACAAGCAGGTACTTGCAGAGGAACTCTCCGCCCTTCTCAGCGCCAATGCGGTCGAGCCCGTGCCATCCGGGCAGGAAGGGCTGGGATTCTATTCCAGGTACTTCCTTGTGGAAAAGAAAACAGGGGGGATGCTTCCCATCCTAGACCTAAGGGCCCTGAACAAATATCTGGTCAAAGAAAAGTTCAGGATGCTTTCCCTGGGCACCCTTCTTCCCATGATTCAGGAAAACGATTGGCTATGCTCTCTGGACTTGAAGGATGCCTACACACACATCCCGATACTGCCAGCTCACAGGCAGTAGCTGCGATTTCAGCTGGGCACACGTCACTTCCAGTACTGTGTGCTACCCTTTGGGCTCGCCTCTGCGCCCAGGGTGTTCACAAAGTGCCTGGCTGTAGTAGCAGCGGCACTTCGCAGGCTGGGGGTGCACGTGTTCCCATATCTCGACGATTGGCTGGTAAAGAACACATCCGAGGCAGGAGCCCTGCAGTCCATGCAGATGACTATTCGCCTCCTGGAGCTACTGGGGTTTGTGATAAATTATCCAAAGTCCCATCTTCTCCCAGTGCAGAAACTCGAATTCATAGGAGCTCTGCTGGATTCTCGGACGGCTCGCGCCTATCTGCCAGAGGCGAGAGCCAACAACTTGTTGTCCCTCGTCTCGCGGGTGCGAGCGTCACAGCAGATCACAGCTCGGCAGATGTTGAGATTGCTGGGCCACATGGCCTCCACAGTTCATGTGACTCCCATGGCCCGCCTTCACATGAGATCTGCCCAATGGACCCTAGCTTCCCAGTGGTTTCAGGCTGCTGGGGATCTAGGAGACGTGATCCACCTGTCCACGAGTTTTCTCAAATCCCTGTATTGGTGGACGATTTGGTTCAATTTGACTCTGGGACGTCCTTTCCAAATTCCTCAGCCACAAAAAGTGCTGACCACGGACGCGTCTCTCCTGGGATGGGGAGCTCATGTCGATGGGCTTCACACCCAAGGAAGCTGGTCCCTCCAGGAACGCGATCTGCAGATCAATCTTCTGGAGTTACGAGCGATCTGGAACGCTCTGAAGGCTTTCAGAGATCGGCTGTCCCACCAAATTATCCAAATTCAGACAGACAACCAGGTTGCCATGTACTACGTCAACAAGCAGGGGGGCACCGGATCTCGCTCCCTGTGTCAGGAAGCCGTCAGCATGTGGCTCTGGGCTCGCCGTCATGGCATGGTGCTCCAAGCCACATATCTGGCAGGCGTAAACAACAGTCTGGCCGACAGGTTGAGCAGGATTATGCAACCTCATGAGTGGTTGCTCAATTCCCGTGTAGTGTGACAGATCTTCCAGGTGTGGGGCACCCCCTTGGTAGATCTCTTCGCATCTCGAGCCAACCACAAAGTCCCTCAGTTCTGTTCCAGGCTTCAGGCCCTCGGCAGACTGGCATCGGATGCCTTCCTCCTGGACTGGGGGGAGGGTCTGCTGTATGCTTATCCTCCCATACCTCTGGTGGGGAAGACTTTGTTGAAACTCAAGCAAGACCGAGGCACCATGATTCTGATTGCTCCTTTTTGGCCGCGTCAGATCTGGTTCCCTCTTCTTCTGGAGTTGTCCTCCGAAGAACCGAACCTCATCACGCAGGACGAAGGGGCTCTTCTGCATCCCAACCTCCGGTCCCTGGCTTTCACGGCCTGGATGTTGAGAGCGTAGACTTTGCCTCTTTGGGTCTGTCAGAGGGTGTCTCCCGCATCTTGCTTGCTTTCAGGAAAGATTCCACTAAGAGGAGTTACTTCTTTCTATGGAGGAGGTTTGCCGTCTGGTGTGACAGCAAGGCCCTAGATCCTCGCTCTTGTCCTACACAGACCCTGCTTGAATACCTTCTGCACCTGTCTGAGTCTGGTCTCAAGACCAACTCTGTAAGGGTTCACCTTAGTGCAATCAGTGCATACCATTACCGTGTGGAAGGTAAGCCGATCTCAGGACAGCCTTTAGTTGTTCGCTTCATGAGAGGTTTGCTTTTGTCAAAGCCCCCTGTCAAGCCTCCTACAGTGTCATGGGATCTCAATGTTGTTCTCACCCAGCTGATGAAACCTCCTTTTGAGCCACTGAATTCCTGCCATCTGAAGTACTTGACCTGGAAGGTCATTTTCTTGGTGGCAGTTACTTCAGCTCGTAGAGTCAGTGAGCTTCAGGCCCTGGTAGCCCAGGCCCCTTACACCAAATTTCATCATAACAGAGTAGTCCTAAGTTCTTGCCAAAGGTTGTGTCGGAGTTCCATCTGAACCAGTCAATTGTCTTGCCAACATTCTTTCCCCGTCCTCATTCCTGCCCTGCTGAACGTCAGCTGCACACATTGGACTGCAAGAGAGCATTGGCCTTCTATCTGGAGCGGACACAGCCCAACAGACAGTCCGCCCAATTGTTTGTTTCTTTTGATCCCAACAAGAGGGGAGTGGCTGTAGGAAAACGCACCATATCCAATTGTCTAGCAGATTGCATTTCCTTCACTTACGCCCAGGCGGGGCTGGCTCTTGAGGGTCATGTCACGGCTCATAATGTTAGAGCCATGGCAGCGTCGGTAGCCCACTTGAAGTCAGCCACTATTGAAGAGATTTGCAAAGCTGCGACGTGGTTTTCTGTCCACACATTCACATCTCATTACTGCCTGCAGCAGGATACCCGACGCGACAGTCGGTTTGGGCAGTCAGTGCTTCAGAATCTGTTCGGGGTTTAGAATCCAACTCCACCCCCCTAGGCCCATGTTTGTTCTGTTCCAGGCTGCACTCTCAGTTAGTTGGTAAATTTTTTAGGTCAATCTCAGTTATGTCCTCGCCGTTGCGAGGCCCAATTGACCATGTTTGTTGTTTTGAGTGAGCCTGGGGGCTAGGGATTCCCCATCAGTGAGAACAAGCAGCCTGCTTGTCCTCGGAGAAAGCGAATGCTACATACCTGTAGAAGGTATTCTCCGAGGACAGCAGGCTGATTGTTCTCACAAACCCGCCCGCCTCCCCTTTGGAGTTGTGTCTTCCCTAGTCTTTGTCTTGCTACATATGAGACTGGCCGGCACGAGCCGGTTTCGGGCAGGAAGACGGCCGCGCATGCGCATCGGCGCGCGAGGGCTAGCAAAGGCTTTTGCTAGTGAAGTTTCCGATTGGAGGGGCTGCCGTGGACGTCACCCATCAGTGAGAACAATCAGCCTGCTGTCCTCGGAGAATACCTTCTACAGGTATGTAGCATTCGCTATATATGTAGATGTTCCGTGTCATCCCTCCAGACCAGTCTAGATGATTGGATTATGTTCTCCTGTCAGCAGGTGGAGACTGAGAACTAATGATATGGCATTACCACTTAAGTATCCAGAGCAGCCAGTGGCCAGTCAGTTTGTATTTCTCATTCTCCAGTAGGTGGTAGGATGAGTTATCTTGTGCATCCAGGATTCTGTCTTAAGACTCCTCTCTTCTTTGTCTATACTTATTCCCTTGGTGCTTTGATCTCTTGTGCTACTGCCTCCCAGATCTACCTCTCCACACCAGACATTTCACCAGAAAACAAGTCTCAGCCTGCTTGTCTGACATTGCTGCCTGGATGTCCCACCACCATCTAAAATGGAACATGGCCAAGACTGAGCTGCCTTTCTTTCCCCCTAAATCCGCCTTTCTTCTTTTCCCATTCTCTTTCTGTGCATAACACTGCCATTCTTCCTCTCTCCTCAACTTATAACCGTGGGGTAGACTTTGACTTCTCTTTCTGTTTCCCGTTCTCTGTCCATTTTGTTGTTGTTTGATTATTTTATCAATGCATTTAATCCCCTTTCTCTTTTTTTTTTTCTCTTCTTAAGCTCCCTTTTAATTGGCCCACAAAATTATTTTTGATTTCTTTTTTTTTTTTTTTTTTTTGTCCTCTTTGGTGTGTGTCAGCCAGCTGCTCGAGGTGGGAGTTTGGGGGTCTAGTTAAGGGAGACACTGTAGCTGAATGTCTCTCGCTGCAATCTAGCAATATCGAGCAGGAATTGCTGCCAGTTGAGGATGTAAGATTGTGGGGTTTTTTTGTGACTCTGCTTTTTTAGCATTTTTTTTTTCTCTTGTAGTTAGTGTGGGGAAGGGTGTCTGAGGTAGTTTCTGCTAGTTTCACTTTGTCAGTGATATGTTTGTTTTTTTTTTTTTTTACAAAGAGCTGCAATTTTTAGGGGTTGTAGTGACATAGTTGCATGAGTTTTAAGGTATTTTGTTCTTTTATGTGGCCCTTTGTAGATGTTTTTAATGTTTTAATTGCAAAAGCATCCTTTGGCTGGTCTCAATGATGTATTTATAGCTTCTTTATACAGTTAGCTGTCCAAACAATTTTTTTTAATATGATCGATCTATATGGTTGTAAACATTTTTTTTTATACATGGTGTGGAAATACATCCAGCTATTTTGGGCAATATGGTATGAGCAAGTGATTTCAGCAGCACCCTTGGTGGTATTCCTTTGAGTATTTTTGATTTGCTACCTGGATTTGAAATGTAATGTGATGTATCATTTATATTCCTCTAACTCCCAAAATGGATCAAAGCGGATTACACATAAGTATTAGAGAGAGAAAATGGTTACGTTAAATACCTTTTTAAACAAAAATGAATTTCTTTGCTCCTTGTTAAAGACTTGAATAGACCTGAAGCAGACTGAATTTTCTAAGATTTTCCTATAACAATTTTTTAAATGTTATATTCATTTTTCTTTACTTTTTCTCCGTCTTATTCATGCTAGTTTTTACATTTTTCTGTTTGTATTGTTTTTCTGTATTCTTTCATTAGTGCGCCTTTCAGAGGTTAACACGTTTTAATTGTAAGAACATTTTTGGTTGGTCCTAATTATGTTTTAAAGTGCTAGATATTAAATATATTGTCTGTTAAGGATTATTTATCCCTATATGGGTATACGTTTTTGGATGCAGTGGTATGGAAACCCCCTCAGGTAATATGGTATTTATGTATATTTTTATTACTCCCTCCAGAAGCCATTTACTTGTTTGATACTTAACTTTGTTTGTCCGAATTTGTTGGTAAAGTATATGAGGCAACGATCTCCTTTTTCATATTTTTGTTTTTGTTGTTTTCAATTTTTAATTTTTTTCTACCTCTCTATCTCTAAGGCCCTTCTTATTACTCTGTTATATGATATACTGCCCTGACATCATTTCTATATCTATTTTATATGAATTCCCGGAAGCAGGCTTCTTGTCAAAACATGTTGGGTATCTAACGTTTAATATTTTTAATTATGAAATCAGATAGTGGACAGTGACTATATGTTCACTAACGGTGTTTGTTCTTGGCAACCTTCCACATTGTATCATTTGATTTGTTTGTGTGTTTTTAGTAGATTAAATTTATTTTTGTATTCATTTACATAAATTTTTGATGGTTATTACCTGATTGCTTTTGTGTTGTATATTATCTTCTACCAGTGTCAGTACAGTGACATAACTCTTCCTCTCAGGTTGCTCCGTTGGCTCCCTCTCCATTTCTGTATGCAGTTCAGACTTCTGCTGACTTACAAGCTTATTTATTTTGCAGCTTCTTTCTTACTCTCCTTACACCCCTCCCCAGGAACTCCATTTTTCAGGTGTCACTCTTCATCTGTTTTCTTCTCCTCCACCGCCAACTCTAGACTCTGTTCTTTCCATCTTCCCGTGCTGTATGCCTTGAAATAGACTTCCTGAGTTGGTACATCATGCTGTGTGTGGCCCTATTCAAATTGAGGCTAAAAGCCCAATGTTTTTTTAGGCTGCTTTTATTTCTAAATTTCTTAATTTCTGTTTAATACTCATACTGTTTTAACCATGCCCATAATAATTTGTGCTGTGTGTCTTGTCTTAGATAGATTATGAACTCTGTTGAGCAGGGACAGTCTTTTATTTGTGTGTATACAGCACTATATACATTTAGTGGTGCAATAGAAATAAGTAGTAGTCCATAGGAAGGAGTGCTGATGCTCAGATCTTTATATGTAGTTCTGAGCTTTGGGAGAACTGTTCTATCATGGTACCTGAAATGAAATCACTCACTTCCTTAGCATCCCTCCGGACCGGCCCAGGATTGGACTGATGGGTTGTGCACGTCTACCAGCAGGAGGAGACTGAGAAAAAACTTTGACTAGATAGCCAATAAGAGCCCTGGTCATGTGACCCTAGCCTCAGTATTTTCTCAGTCTCCCAGCAGGTAGGAAGTGAGCCCATTAGTCTCTTTCTAAATTTCTAGTTTTTTTATTATTATATCTTTCTCTGTGCCACAGGAATTCTTTGAGGCTGGTTAGGTTTGGTCAGCTGATTAGCTAAGCCTCAGGGGGGTATACTCGGGTGCCCCGGGTCACTCCCCCTCTTCCTCCCCATCTCCCTTCTATTCTACTAATCTCTAAGGGAAGGGTTCCTCTTTTGGTTAGCAAAGAGGTCTTACCTTTGGGAGAGGCAGCCAGATTAAAGTATATAAGCTCTGTATTCCCCATTGTTTTAACGAGCAGGCAGCTCTGTTTACGTTTTGGGGTGTCTGTATTGTGTCTCTCTTTAAAAAAAAAAAAAATAAATAAAAGAACGAACGAACCAAAGAGCACAAGTTTTGTTTTGGTATTGTGCTTGTCTTTCGTTTCGCTAGGTTATTATTACTAGCGCTGAAGAGCGGAGTGTTTTTTCTAAGATTTAAAGAATAACGGGACTTAGGCGCGAACCGCGTACACGCGTGCACACGCGTCCCCGCCATGTCTGAGAAACTTAAACGATGCGCTGTTTGCCAGCGTCGGGGGGTTTCTTCTACTGGCGCCTGTAAATATTGTACCGCGCCAGGAGCAGCGTCCTCGTCTGTTTTGCCTACGACGTCGGCCTCTCTGTTGTCGGTATCGGGTCCCTCGCCGTCGCGGTCCTCGTCTGCAGCTCCTGAGGAGTTAGGCGCGCCTCCGGAGGCCGCCCCGGCGAATTTGGCGTGAACGGCGGCCATTTTGATTCCTACTCCGTCTTCTCCTTCGCGTATTCAGCAGCCTGCGGCCCTAGGTCTTTCAGATGCTGATACGTTGAATTCGGGAGCTCTGGTGCAATCTGGGGCCACTCAGGCAGGGGGTTTTCCTCCTGAGTTTGTGCTCCAGATGTACCAGGCGTTTTTGATGCACAGAGGCGATGCAGGAGCTGGGACAGCAGATGCTGTCACACCTAAACCTCCACCTCCTAAAAAGGTTAGGGAACATGTGTTCCATGGGGATTTTTGGTCCGATCGCGATCAGGAGATGCCCTATCTGGAAGAGGAGGAAGATTTTGAAGACAATGCCTGTACTGATCCTGATTTTTCGCTCTCAGATCCGGAGGCGGCAGCTTTTGCCCAGGGGGATGATCCCGCCATGGCTAGGATTTTTCACAAAGATGACTTGCAGGAGCTCATTTCTATGGTCTCCTCTACTTTGAATTTTGAAGATGTTACGCCGGTTTCACAAACCCGTAAGGTAGACTTCTTGATTAAGGGGTCTAGATCCGCGCCCAAAACTTTTCCCATGCATCAGGACATTTGGGATGTTATTAAAGCGCAATGGGAGGTTCCAGATGCAGCTTTCCGTCCGACTAGATCTATGTCTCGGCTCTATCAGATTCCAGAAACGGATAAAGCTATGCTTAAGGTGCCGGTCGTGGATGCAGTGGTGTCGGCGGTTACTAAGCGGAATACGGTTCCCGTGGATGGAGGCACGGCTCTTCGGGATGTTCAGGACAGAAGACTAGATTCTCTGCTCAGGAATAGTTTTGATGTTTCTTCCTTGGCAGTTCAGGCTGCCATTTGTGGTTCCTTGGTGGCTAGATCTTGCTTTAGGTGGGCAGAGAGAGTCCTGGACAGGACTTCGGATGATCTTCATTCCATCGATGTTGACGTGGCTAGAATTGAGACAGGGGCGGCTTTTCTGGCTGATGCCCTCTATGATTTGTTGCGAGCATCTTCTAAGTCTTTGGCTTTGGGGGTCGCTGCTTGCAGATCTCTGTGGTTGAAAGGTTGGTCGGCGGATGCGGCCTCCAAGTCAAAGTTGAGCAAGTTTCCTTTTAAAGGTTCTTTCTTGTTTGGAGAAGAATTGGATAAGTTGGCTAATTCCTTGGGAGATGCTAAGGTTCCTCGCCTACCGCAAGATAGACCTCGTCTGTCCACTCGGGGTTCTTTGTTTGGTAGGAGTTCTGTGAGAGGTTTCCGGAAGTTTCAGGCTGGTCGAGGTTTTCAGCCTCAGAGGTCTAGGTTTGGCAATAGGATTCAGTCCTTTCGGGGTTCTCGCAGAGGAGCAGGTTTCTCCAATCCAGGCTTTCGATCCCAGAGTCGTCCGTCCCAATGAAGGTGCGGGGGCCTCTCCTCTGGTCCCTGTCGGAGCTCGTCTTTCTCAGTTCTATCAGAGGTGGGCCCACATTACTTCAGATCAGTGGGTCTTGGAGGTTGTTCGAGACGGTTATGCCTTAGAGTTCGCAAGACCTATTTCAGACGCCTTTCTGGAGTCTCCCTGCCGCTCTCCTCTCAAGGCGAGGGTGGTTCGGGACACTCTACAGAGGCTCTTAGATCTTCAGGCTATCACTCCAGTCCCTCCTTCCGAGTACAGGCAAGGCCGGTGTTCCATTTATTTTGTAGTTCCAAAGAAGGAAGATGCCTTCCGACCTATCTTAGATCTCAAAGCTGTCAATTGCGCTCTCAGAGTCACAAGCTTTCGTATGGAGACGCTGCGGTCAGTCATCGTGGCAGTGCGCCAGGACGAGTATTTGACAGCGTTAGATCTCACAGAGGCCTATTTACATATTCCTATTCGTCCAGCTCACCACAAGTTCTTGCGCTTTGCAATTCTAGGACGGCATTACCAGTTTCGAGCATTGCCCTTCGGTCTTGCGACGGCTCCACGCACATTTACCAAAGTCATGGTCGTGGTTGCAGCGGCCCTCAGAAAAGAAGGGATTCTTGTTCATCCATACCTAGACGACTGGTTAATCAGAGCGAAGTCTTATCAGGAAAGTTGTCGAGTCACAGGTCGAGTGATGCAGTTTTTGCAGTCTCTAGGTTGGGTGGTAAATGTAGCCAAGAGTCGGTTAGTTCCTTCTCAGTCTCTGGAGTATTTGGGAGTTGTGTTCGACACAGCGCGGGGCCGAGTCTTTCTGCCGCAGGCCAGGATTGTAAAGCTTCAGGTCCAGATAAGGGAGTTACTTCAGCACCACCGTCCATGTGCTCGGGATTATCTTCAGGTGCTCGGTTCCATGGCAGCCACTATAGAGGCAGTACCCTGGGCCAGGCTTCATATGAGGCCTCTTCATTGGTCCCTTCTCCTCCCGGTGGTCCTCTGAGGGATTCACTACTGATGCGACTACCTCTCCGTAACCGAGAATGCAGCTCCCTGTTTTGGTGGCTGCGGATGAAGAATTTGACGGTAGGAATGCCTTTGGAGTCTCCTCGGTGGATACCGTTAACAACAGATGCCAGTCTCCGAGGCTGGGGAGCGCATTGTCTAGGCAAGTGGACTCAGGGTCTCTGGTCTCAACTGGAAGCCATTCAATCAATCAACTTTTTGGAGACCAGGGCGATTCGGTTGGCTCTGCAACACTTCAGTTCTCTTCTGGTAGGCAAAGCGGTGCGGGTCCTTTCAGACAATGCCTCGGCAGTGGCCTATATCAACCGCCAGGGAGGAACGAGATGCCGACTATTGTGTCGGGAGGCGGAGAGTCTCCTTTCCTGGGCGGAAGTTCATCTAACGGCCATTTCAGCATCCCACGTAGCAGGAGTGGAGAACGTTCAAGCCGACTTCCTCAGTCGCCACACTCTCGATCCGGGAGAATGGACTCTCAGCGCTCAGGCGTTTCGGGTTATAGTGGAGCACTGGGGCACTCCAGTTCTCGATCTTTTTGCCACCAGTCTCAACTCAAAGGTCCCTCGGTTCTTCAGTCGACGAAGGGATGCAAGAGCGGCAGGGGTAGATGCTCTCTTGCAGCAGTGGCCCCCCGACCTTCTTTATGCGTTTCCTCCTTGGCTGCTAATAGGGCGTCTCCTGCAGAGGATCGAAGAACACAGAGGACCGGTAATTCTGGTGGCACCGGACTGGCCTCGGCGTCCTTGGTACGCGGATCTGCAACGTCTGTCGGTGGCGCCTCCTTTTCGACTCCCGGTGCACAAGGCTCTGTTGGTACAAGGGCCAGTCCCACATCCAGATCCGGCTCGATTTTGTCTTACGGCTTGGCTCTTGAATGAGCCCGTTTAGCTAAGCGGGGTTTTTCACAACCAGTGATTTCCACCATGCTTCGTTCTCGTCGGCGTTCCACCTCTCTGAACTATATTCGCACTTGGAGAATTTTTGAGGCTTGGTGTGTAGAGGCTGACATTCGTCCTTTCGGCGCGTCAGTGGCTCAGATGTTAGATTTTCTACAGCGAGGGTTTGATAAAGGGCTGTCTCTTTCTTCTCTTAAGGTGCAAGCGGCAGCTCTTTCCTGTTTCAGAGGTAGGATTAGGGGTAGGTCTTTTGCTAGGCTGCCCGATGTAGTACGTTTTTTGAAGGGAGTCAGTCTTCTTCGTCCTCCGGTTAGGTCAGTGTTCCCATCTTGGGATCTTAATCTGGTCCTTTCGTCTTTGACAAAGCCTCCATTTGAGCCATTGCGTGCATGTTCGTTGAAGGATTTGACTCTTAAGACAGTGTTTTTGGTGGCTATTGCGTCGGCTAGGAGAGTCTCGGAGTTGCAAGCTTTCTCATGTAGATCTCCATTTCTGCAATTTTCAAAGGAACGAGTGGTTCTTCGTCCGGTGCCTTCCTTTTTGCCTAAGGTGCTGTCTCGATTTCATCTGTCCCAGTCAGTGTTTCTGCCGGTTCTAGGAGCGGCCTCAGGGACGCAGGAATAGAGACGGTTGCATACTCTGGATGTTAAGAGGGTGCTTAAACGGTATCTCGCAGTTACTGAGGATTTTCGTCGCACGGACCGTCTTTTCCTTCTGTTGGCCGGTCACCGTAAAGGTTTGTCGGCTTCTAAGCCCACGTTATCTAGGTGGATCAAAGAGATGATAGCGTCAGCCTACCTTTTGGCAGGTAAGGCAGTCCCGGACTCGGTTAAAGCTCATTCAACTAGAGGGCAGGCAGCGTCCTGGGCCGAGTGTTCCTTGGTTCCGCCAGCGGAGATTTGTAAGGCAGCTTCGTGGTCTTCTCTCCATTCCTTTTCTAAGCATTACAGGCTTGATGTTCAATGTCGGCAAGAGGCAGTCTTTGCGTCGCGGGTAATCTTAGCAGGTTTGCTGGGGTCCCTCCCGTAGGACTACTGCTTTGTTACGTCCCATCAGTCCAATCCTGGGCTGGTCCGGAGGGATGCTAAGGAAGGAGAAATTAGACCTTACCTGCTAATTTGCTTTCCTTTAATCCCTCCAGACCGGACCGGCCCAGGCCCCTCCCGTGTGATATATTTCTGTCTAGTTCTCTATGTTCCATGGTTTGCAGAGATGTGTTCAGTTCTTTGTTTGTTGAGCTGTTTTGTTTGCAAGTTAAACAATAAATAAATGGGTTAAAAAAAAAAAAAAAGACACATTTTCTATTAAGGCCATACCGCTGCTCTGGTAAGGGTATGTGGTGAGCCATTATAGTTTAGGCCATACCGCTGCTCTGGTAAGGGTATGTGGTGAGCCATTATAGTTTGGCCATACCGATGCCCTGGTTAGGGTACTTGGTGAGCCATTATGATAAGGCCATACCGATTCTCTGGTTAGAGTTTTCGGTGAGCCATTATGACAAGGCCATACCGCTGCTCTGGTGAGAGTTGTCGGTGAGCCTTTGAGCACGTCTTCAACAGTGCTCCCTGGTTGCTTGAATTCCTTGGGGCACAGACTGTTCTTCTTCTTCTTTCTGCTTTGTTATTTAAATACTGAGGCTAGGGTCACATGACCAGGGCTCTTATTGGCTATCTAGTCAAAGTTTTTTCTCAGTCTCCTCCTGCTGGTAGACGTGCACAACCCATCAGTCCAATCCTGGGCCGGTCCGGAGGGATTAAAGGAAAGCAAATTAGCAGGTAAGGTCTAATTTCTCCTTGTATGATTGATTTAATCCTGCTGTTTGGGGAAACATTTGTTACTGGTAAGTAGCTTTGCTGTTTCATCACTGGAGCATGTCCTCTAGCAGAAATCTTATAGGGCAGGAGTAGGCAACTCCGGTCCTCGAGAGCCGCAGGCAGGTCAGGTTTTCAGGATATCCACAATGAATATGCATGAGATAGATTTGCATACCATGGAGGCAGTGCTTGCAAATCTATCTCCTGCATATTCATTGTGGATATTCTGAAAACCTGACCTGCCTGCGGCTCTAGAGGACCGGAGTTGCCTACCCCTGACATAGGGGATGGGAAAGAATGGTGATATTCGGTCTAGCAATCGTCTGAACCCAAGGGAGCTGGTGGAATTCAAAATGGCGTGGGATGACACACAGGATCTCTAATTAGAAAATGAATGGTATAAAAAACAAAAGTTAAAAGGGTTGCATATGTGTTTGCATGTCAAGTGGTGCTTAGATGGCAACTTTGGCTGTATCAAATAAGGCCGGTGCTGGGCTGGCTTGTACTGTCTGAGTCCCATATATAGCAATCCAGTTTAGGATGGGCTATAGAGAGCTTCGATAATATCAGTAATTTGAAACGTGAGGACAGTGCTGGGCAGATTTTTATGGTCTGTGTCCCGCAAATGACAAGACGGATTTGGATGGGCTTTGGCGGCACCCCCGGTAGTTAGAATATAAGGACAGAGCTAAGTGGACTTTTACGGTCTATGTCCCAGAAACAACAAAAAGACTATGATCAAGTATATAATATCGCGTTCATTGTTGATTTAATCTAGAATTGAGAATGAATGTGACTGTTGGGCAGACTGGATGTTCAGGTCTTTATCTGGCGTCACTTACTATGTTACTATGTAATAAAAGGATTTGTGCCTTCAAAATGAGTCTAAATTTGCCAATAGCAGGAAGTGAGTCTAAGGGTTTTTTTGAGTGAATGCTAAAGGTTCTTAAAATAAGAATGCTTTGATAACTACCACCATCCTTACAGGTAGCACACACTTCTCTTCTTAGTGAGTGTATTTTGAAATGGCATTTACAGCTCTCAGAGATGAGGATAGTGTTTGTATTGCTTTTTGGTGATGGGTGTTGAGCAACCTTACAACCTAAACAAGTTTCATGCCCATGCAACTACCTTCCTAATTAGATTGTAAGCTCTGTCGAGCAGAGACTGTCTCTTCATGTTCGTGTACAGCACTGCGTACGTATAGTAGCGTTTTAGAAATAAGTAGTAGTAGTTGTTGTTTCATGTCAACAGTACTGTCTTAGACTCCTTTTGTAATCTTTCTTTGCTAGCTAAGTAGTCGTCTTTCTGAAAAAAGTATATCTATACATTAATGTGGAAAGAGTTTTGGGTAGCCAGTTCCTTATTTTGTGGCTTCTGTCTAATAGAATTGAAAGTCTGATTAATGCATTAAAATACTTCTTCTTTTTCCCTTAGCTGAAAGGCCCAAATATACATTTGATTTCTCAGAAGAGGAAGATGCTGATGATGATGATGATGACGATGACAATGTTAGCAATACTAATCACAACAATTTAGATGACCTGAAAGTAAAAGCCTCTCCAGTTATAAATAACCAGGATGATGATGATGATCCTTCAGACAGTTTATATAAGGAAGATGAGGACTTCCCCCCAGTTAAATCAAAACCATCCTCAGAGTAAGTTAAGCCATACCAAAAAGGTGCTTTCATCCTCTGGATTCCATTATTGCCCAGTCAAGTAATGCATGCTTCCAATATATACTTAATATCCTTATCGTTGTAAACTATATATATAAATTTGGGGGGGGGGAGTGGGTTTCCCCCTTATTTCTCCAGACCAGTTGAAATGCTTGGTTTATGCTCTCCTGCCAGCAGGTGAAGACAGAGAAGTAATGACTTCCAATATCACCACTTCAGTATCTAGTGGCCAGTCAGTTTGTATTTATCAGTCTACAGCAGGCGGTAGGTTGAATTATTTTGTGCATCCTTGGCTTGATATGGTAGGATTTTATTCTGTTGTTTTTCTGGAACAAATTTTATTTTTTTAAAAAGTGTTACTTAATTACACTACCCTAGGGTTATTGGAAGTGGCTGAGGACGGTTTTCTATCCGTTGGAGTCAGGTGATGTCTTGGCAGTTTGTTTCTGCCCTCCCACCCCCCCACCCCCAATAAAATAGTATTATAAACCCCAAATTATATCTTTTCTTGGTCCATTGTCCTTCAGGTTTGAAAATTCCTTAGGTTCCAATACTGAGGAGACTGCAGACTGTTTTGTGCATCTGTCATTTTTTCTTAGGTAGGGAACTGTCTGTACTATGGAAGCTGCAAAAGACAACTACAACAACAACAACAAAAAAAAGACCATATTTGATTCAGCAGAAAGCACAGTTTGACCCAGGGTTGAGAGAGACTTAATTTTCTTTTCAGTTCCAGCCCCCTCAAGTGCTCAGGCTGCTTGGGTGTATTGCCTGTCAGGGTGTGATTGTCCAAAAGTGTATGTGCTAGGGTGGGGTGCTCTGTTCAGTCTTGATGGTGTCTGGGCACCTTTGTTACTGTAAAGAAAGTCTTGTCATCTCTTGTCTAACTAATTCCGTGGAATGGAGCACTGGCATTTTGGTGGGAACCACCACCATTTTTAATCCACTCTGTGATTCCGAGATTAGATGCGCTTGCTGCTTTATCTCCTATGCATGCATAATCTTTGGGGACCTCTTGAGTCCAATGTGGTGTTTCTAAATGCTCCAGAATTTCAGAAGAGGATGAGCTAGAATGTTCTGCTGATTTGGGAAAGCAAGGCCAGAATTCTTTGGACCAGTTGTTGGATCTTGTGCAAGAGATGTTTTTTCTACAGGAGAGGATCTTTCTATTGTACAATTTTATTTTATTTTTTTTAAGTGTTAAGAGTTGTCAGTTTCTCATTAGGTTGACATTAAATATTGCAAATCCGTCTTAACTAATGCTAACATGGGTGAACCTCTGTTGGTAGGAATTAGCATTTCAAGTACACAGGGCCATGAAGTACTTAATTTCTCCAAAGTGGGAGACACTGGATGAAGAGTTTCCAAGTAGGGCAGTCTGACCAAGCTGCACCCTCTTTTCCTGGAGAAAAAGGAAGGACTACATCTTCCTAAGGTGAAGATGACCATTCCAGTAAAAGACCATAGCATGGAGGTGGTTCTAAAGTACACCATTGACGTTTGAGCCTTGGCCTTGCAAGCAGCAATTTATGGGGGTTATGAAGTCTGCTGCTTTTCAGTGGACAGAGCAGTATTCGGAAGGTTCCTTACAAGATTTATTGGAGGACACTTGTTTAGTGGATTCCCTTGAGATGGGGGCTGTTTGTCTGTTAGATACATTGTACAATCTTATTAGGGCTTCAGTCAAGAATATGGCCTTATTTGTAGCTCTTGATAAGATCTTTTTGGATTCTAAGATACCTCAGCTTCCAGAACATAGACTGAAATCAGCAGCTAGAGGTTTATCGAGTAGAGGTAGCTTTAGAGATTACAGAAGAGTTAGACTGGGAAAATTAGTGATATGCAGCCGTAGTTGTTTTCTCTTCAGATGTCATTTCTTTCAAGGGGGTCAAGATGCCACTTCAGGTACTTCGAGCCTCCAGTAATCCACATTGAAGGTTTGTGGGCCCAGCCTTCGGCATCCTCTTGTTGGAGGTCAGTTAAAATAGTTTTATTGGAGGTGGGCCCAGGTAACTACAGATCAAAGGGTTCTTGAGACTATGTGGAATGGTTAAGCCTACAGTCTCCTTGTTGTTCTACATGGAAGGACTTTTGAAGAAACGCTAGTCAGATTGCTACAATCAGAAGCAGTAGTCTTTTTCTCCAGGAGAGGAAGGAACAGACAGTTACTCCATCTACTTTGTCGTTTGGGGGGGAGGGGGGGGGAAAGAAGAGGCTTTACATCTGATTTTGGATCAAAAAAGAGTCAAAAGATTCCTCAAAGTGCCTTATTTTTAGATGTAAACTTTGAAGTCATTGATCGTGGCAGATCGTCAAGGAGAATTTTTAATCTTCATAGATCTTACGGAAGCTTACCTACACATTCCTGTTTGCCACA
Organism: Microcaecilia unicolor; assembly: GCF_901765095.1. Taxonomy (NCBI): domain Eukaryota; kingdom Metazoa; phylum Chordata; class Amphibia; order Gymnophiona; family Siphonopidae; genus Microcaecilia; species Microcaecilia unicolor. The sequence goes on along the minus strand of NW_021963068.1, from coordinate 173,382 downwards.
CTCATCAACATTTCCTGCATTTTGCAGTTCTAGGGCAGCATTTCCAATTTTATGGTCTTCCCTTTGACCTAACTATGGTGTGCAGAACTTCCTTCAAGGTAATCGTAGTAGTTAACAGCTGCCTTTCAAAAGGAAGGTATTTTAGTACATTCCTGTCTGGATGATTGGAACATTCGCATGAAGTCTTACAAAGAAATTGTAAGGGTCACCAGTTGAGTAGTGGAGTTTCAAGATTTGGGATGGGTGCTCATCAAAGAGCAAGCTTATATGTTCTCAAACTCTGGAATACTTGGGAACAACACTTTGACACTCTGCAAGGCAGAGTGTTTGTCCTGAGGGAGTGCAGTGAAGTTGCAGCTTCAGGTCCAGAATCTGATTGCTCAGTACAATTCAGTGATGTGAGACCACCTGCAAGTGTTGGGTTCCATGGCAGCAACTTTGGAATTGGTCCCATGGGCGAGTGCTCACATGTATCTTATACAAAGAGCTACCAAGACAAGATATTATTTGGGGTTTATTGGGGGGGGTGGGGGGGGGGGGAGAGGGCAGAACCTGGAACTGCCAAGACTGCCTGACTCCAATGGACAGAAAACCAACCTCAGCCACTTCCAATAACCCTAGGGCAGGATAATTAAGTAACACTTTTTAAAAAACAAAATTTGTTCCAAAAAAACAACAGAATAAAATCCTACCATACCAAGCCAAGGATGTACAAAATAATTCATTCGCCACAAAGACAAGATGTTGAAGTCATTTTGCATCTACAGTGGTGGAAATAAGTATTTGATCCCTTGCTGATTTTGTAAGTTTGCCCACTGACAAAGACATGAGCAGCCCATAATTGAAGGGTAGGTTATTGGTAACAGTGAGAGATAGCACATCACAAATTAAATCCGGAAAATCACATTGTGGAAAGTATATGAATTTATTTGCATTCTGCAGAGGGAAATAAGTATTTGATCCCCCACCAACCAGTAAGAGATCTGGCCCCTACAGACCAGGTAGATGCTCCAAATCAACTCGTTAACTGCATGACAGACAGCTGTCGGCAATGGTCACCTGTATGAAAGACACCTGTCCACAGACTCAGTGAATCAGTCAGACTCTAACCTCTACAAAATGGCCAAGAGCAAGGAGCTGTCTAAGGATGTCAGGGACAAGATCATACACCTGCACAAGGCTGGAATGGGCTACAAAACCATCAGTAAGACGCTGGGCGAGAAGGAGACAACTGTTGGTGCCATAGTAAGAAAATGGAAGAAGTACAAAATGACTGTCAATCGACAAAGATCTGGTGCTCCACGCAAAATCTCACCTCGTGGGGTATCCTTGATCATGAGGAAGGTTAGAAATCAGCCTACAACTACAAGGGGGGAACTTGTCAATGATCTCAAGGCAGCTGGGACCACTGTCACCACGAAAACCATTGGTAACACATTACGACATAACGGATTGCAATCCTGCAGTGCCCGCAAGGTCCCCCTGCTCCGGAAGGCACATGTGACGGCCCGTCTGAAGTTTGCCAGTGAACACCTGGATGATGCCGAGAGTGATTGGGAGAAGGTGCTGTGGTCAGATGAGACAAAAATTGAGCTCTTTGGCATGAACTCAACTCGCCGTGTTTGGAGGAAGAGAAATGCTGCCTATGACCCAAAGAACACCGTCCCCACTGTCAAGCATGGAGGTGGAAATGTTATGTTTTGGGGGTGTTTCTCTGCTAAGGGCACAGGACTACTTCACCGCATCAATGGGAGAATGGATGGGGCCATGTACCGTACAATTCTGAGTGACAACCTCCTTCCCTCCGCCAGGGCCTTAAAAATGGGTCGTGGCTGGGTCTTCCAGCACGACAATGACCCAAAACATACAGCCAAGGCAACAAAGGAGTGGCTCAGGAAGAAGCACATTAGGGTCATGGAGTGGCCTAGCCAGTCACCAGACCTTAATCCCATTGAAAACTTATGGAGGGAGCTGAAGCTGCGAGTTGCCAAGCGACAGCCCAGAACTCTTAATGATTTAGAGATGATCTGCAAAGAGGAGTGGACCAAAATTCCTCCTGACATGTGTGCAAACCTCATCATCAACTACAGAAGACGTCTGACCGCTGTGCTTGCCAACAAGGGTTTTGCCACCAAGTATTAGGTCTTGTTTGCCAGAGGGATTAAATACTTATTTCCCTCTGCAGAATGCAAATAAATTCATATACTTTCCACAATGTGATTTTCCGGATTTAATTTGTGATGTGCTATCTCTCACTGTTACCAATAACCTACCCTTCAATTATGGGCTGCTCATGTCTTTGTCAGTGGGCAAACTTACAAAATCAGCAAGGGATCAAATACTTATTTCCACCACTGTACCTGGAAAAGTTTGACATGGTGGTCACAAACATCCAATTTGGCACGAAGGATAAGTCTGGATGTAATTAGGACAGATGCCAGCCTTAAACGACTGGGCATCTCCATTGTCTGGGTAAGTGGGCTCAAGGGCGTGGGTCCCAAACAAGCAACATGGTAGCCTGCATTAAGTTTGAACTTTTGATTCAGGTCAGGGTGGCTCTCATTCTGTTGGGCAATGCCACAGTAGTGGTATATGTGGACAAACAAGAAGAGATGATGATCCTCTAGGCATTGGAAGAAGCTCAGCAAATGATGATCTGGGTGGGACAAAATCTGGCAGACAGCATTGATAAAGTTGAAACAGTAAAGACAAGATTGGGTGAGAAAAGGAACTTCAGTGTTAAAGCGTACACTGAAACCAAGACACAAAGCATGAAGATAGTACCACACAGACTGAAAGTTGTCATTGCACAGGTCAAGCTGCAACATTTATGTCATATAGAATTATCTAAAGATGAGAAAAATGGGTTTTCAGAAAATCTTTAAATTAGGTGAAGGAAAGCTCAGATCAAATGAATGAAAGTAGGGTATTCCATAATTTGGTTGCTAAAAAAAAAAATAAACTGAATGTTCAGTAATGTAGTAATCAGGGGCGTAGCCAGACTTCGGTGGGAGGGGGGTCCAGAGCCGAGGTGAGGGGGCACATTTTAGCCCCCAAAAAGAATAAACTCTAGCAAAACAATTATTCACATGTGTGTTGAAATATTTCTCTGGAGAAAAAGCCCTCAGAATCCATCAGCAAACTTGCCAATGGTTTAGAGCACTATTACGTTGTAGAGACTTTTTAAACGTAAAAAAGTGCTAGAATGCTATCTTTGGGCAAAAAACTCCAAAGAGATTTGCAAATTTATTGTATTTCTTATAGATAATAAAGATTTTACTTCTTTGTCAAAAAATCCTCTCAGCTATAAAACTTTCAAGATTGACCAGAAACACTTAGCTTATAGTAGATTTCTCTTGACTCGTTCTTAGTACAGCACTATCTTTCAGTCGTTCGACGGGGCCATTGTTTCACCCCGGTAACAGGCTTCCTCAGGAACTGAGTTCTGAATGATGAATTGCTGAGGGTCTAGAAGACACAGATATTGAACTAGCCAATGTGAAGTAAAAAAATTCACACAACTCACACCAACCCAAAGTTACACTTACTTGAAGGGAGAACGTTTTGATACATAGAAAATGGCGTCTCAGCGCCATACTTAGAACACCTAGCTTATATGTGCTCATCAATTACTCAATGTAGAGTGCAATTGCTCAAACTGACCGTTATTTCAAAATTTACTAATTAGTCAGTAAAAGACATACCAATCTATTGAACTATTCAGGCCATAAGGCTCAGTCGTATTAAGGTTAAAGATCACTGTGCTTCCCTTCTTTGTAACAGTAATTTGCGGTTTCCACCTCTGCTCAGCTTGTCAATTTTGTCTATTGCAAAGCATTCAAGATCTTCAAATTTATAATTCTCCGAGGACAAGCAGGCTGCTTGTTCTCACTGATGGGTGACGTCCACGGCAGCCCCTCCAATCGGAATCTTCACTAGCAAAGTCCTTTGCTAGTCCTCGCGCGCACCGCGCATGCGCGGCCGTCTTCCCGCCCGAAACCGGCTCGAGCCGGCCAGTCTTCTTTTGTCCGCACTCGGTACGGTCATGTTTTCGCCGTGTCGAGCCCCGGAAAGTCGACCTCGCGCGTCCTTTTTTCGTTGACGTGTGTTTTCTTCGGAAAAGCTTTAAAAAATTGTTGGGAAGTGCTCCGGAAGCCCCCCGGGCTTCGTTTGTCCCTTCCCGTATTTTTCAGTCTTTGCCCCGGTAAGTTTTCTTTCGTCGTCGGGGTAGGCCTCTTTTCGGCCTCGGTCGAGATTTTCTCCCTAAAACCTTTTGGTGCTCAAATTCGTCATTTCGGATTTTGATTTCGCCGGCGTGATTTTTCCGCCCATGACATCGAAGCCTTCCAGCGGCTTCAAGAAGTGCACCCAGTGCGCCCGGGTAATCTCGCTCACTGACAGGCACGCGTCGTGTCTTCAGTGTCTGGGGGCTGGGCACCGCCCTCAGGCCTGTAGTCTGTGTTCCCTTTTACAAAAGCGGACTCAGGTAGCGAGGTTAGCCCAGTGGAACATTTTGTTCTCGGGCTCTTCGTCGGCATCGGCACCGGGGGTATCGAGTGCATCGACGTCTCCAGCGTCCAGACCTTCATCCTCGGCCGCCACTGCATCGAGTGTATCGAGGCATCGTCCCTCTGCATCGGCGCTGAGACATCGGACGACTGTGTCGACGTCGGTGGTACCGGGACCTCGTCTGCTGATGTCGTCGGACGGTGGTGCTTCGTCTGGAGTGCAGGTGAGGGCTGTCCATTCTCCTGCTGGTGGCGGTGAGCCTTCGGGTGGGTCTCCCCCCACCCTGAGGGCTCCTGCGGTACAGCCCCCCCGAGATCGACCTCCTTCGACCTCGGCCCCGAGGAAGCGACGGTTGGATTCTACGTCCTCCTCGTCGGTGCCGGGGAGCTCCGGTGACATGCTTCGGAAGAAGTCGAAGAAGCATCGACACCGGTCTCCTCCCCGCGTCGGCACCGAGAGCTCTGGGTCGCCGAGGGAGTCGGCACCCAGCAGGCATCGGCACCGAGAGGACCGCTCACCCTCTGTTCAGGAGGTGTCGATGCGCTCCACTCTGGACAGCCCGGAACAGCCTCCACTCCCGGAACAGGTTCTGACGTCGACGCCTGCATCGACCTCCATGCCTTTCTCTGCAGCCGCTCTGAACGAGAGCCTCCGGGCCATTCTCCCAGAGATTCTGGGAGAGCTGTTGCGCCCTACCCCTCCGGTACCGGCGGTGCTTGCGCCTCCGGTACCGTCGAGTGTGGCGCCGGCTGGCCCATCGCCCGGGGTGAGGTCCCCGACGTCGGTACCGCGTGCGGTGCCGACTGCGGCCACCTCCCAGGAAGGCTCCCCGACTACGTCGGCAGAGGGAGCTTCGCTGATGCGGGCGAGGGAGTCTACCTCTCGACGCCCCCATCGTGGACGTGGCTCCACTGAGTCGAGCCAGGCGAGGTTGCAGACACAGGTTCGTGAGCTTGTGTCTGACACCGAAGGTGAGGCCTCGTGGGAGGAAGAGGAAGACCCCAGATATTTCTCTGACGAGGAGTCTGAGGGTCTTCCTTCTGATCCCACTCCCTCTCCTGAAAGACAGCTTTCTCCTCCTGAGAGTCTGTCTTTCGCTTCCTTTGTCCGGGAGATGTCTACGGCCATCCCCTTCCCGGTGGTTGTGGAGGACGAGCCCAGGGCTGAAATGTTTGAGCTCCTGGACTATCCTTCTCCACCTAAGGAAGCGTCCACTGTTCCCTTGCACCATGTCCTAAAAAAGACATTGCTTGCGAACTGGACCAAGCCACTAAGTAATCCCCACATTCCCAAGAAGATCGAGTCCCAGTACCGGATCCATGGGGACCCAGAGCTGATGCGCACCCAGTTGCCTCATGACTCTGGAGTTGTGGATTTGGCCCTAAAGAAGGCTAAGAGTTCTAGGGAGCATGCTTCGGCGCCCCCGGGCAAAGACTCTAGAACCTTAGACTCCTTTGGGAGGAAGGCCTACCATTCTTCTATGCTCGTGGCCAAAATCCAGTCTTACCAGCTCTACACGAGCATACACATGCGGAACAATGTGCGGCAGTTGGCGGGCTTGGTTGATGCTCTTCCCCTGAGCAAGCCAAGCCTTTTCAGGAGGTGGTCAGGCAGCTGAAGGCGTGCAGAAAATTCCTGGCCAGAGGGGTGTATGACACCTTTGATGTTGCGTCCAGGGCCGCTGCTCAAGGTGTGGTGATGCGCAGGCTCTCATGGCTGCATGCCTCCGACCTGGAGAATAGGATCCAGCAGCGGATTGCGGACTCGCCTTGCCGTGCGGACAATATTTTTGGAGAGAAGGTCGAGCAGGTGGTAGAGCATCTCCACCAGCGGGACACCGCATTCGACAAGTTCTCCCGCCGGCAGCCTTCAGCCTCTACCTCTACAGGTAGAAGATTTTTTGGGGGAAGGAGGACTGTTCCCTACTCTTCTGGCAAGCGTAGGTACAATCCCCCTTCTCGACAGCCTGCGGCCCAGGCTAAGCCCCAGCGCGCTCGCTCTCGTCAGCAGCGTGCGCCTCAGCAAGGCCCCGCGGCTCCCCAGCAAAAGCAAGGGGCGAGCTTTTGACTGGCTCCAGCAGAGCATAGCCGATATCCAAGTATCAGTGCCGGGCGACCTGCCGGTCGGGGGGAGGTTGAAAGCTTTTCACCAAAGGTGGCCTCTCATAACCTCCGATCAGTGGGTTCTGCAAATAGTCCAGCAAGGATACACCCTCAATTTGGCCTCAAAACCTCCAAATTGTCCACCGGGAGCTCAGTCTTACAGCTTCCAGCACAAGCAGGTACTTGCAGAGGAACTCTCCGCCCTTCTCAGCGCCAATGCGGTCGAGCCCGTGCCATCCGGGCAAGAAGGGCTGGGATTCTATTCCAGGTACTTCCTTGTGGAAAAGAAAACAGGGGGGATGCGTCCCATCCTAGACCTAAGGGCCCTGAACAAATATCTCGTAAAAGAAAAGTTCAGGATGCTTTCCCTGGGCACCCTTCTTCCCATGATTCAGCAAAACGATTGGCTATGCTCTCTGGACTTGAAGGATGCCTACACACACATCCCGATACTGCCAGCTCACAGACAGTATCTGCGATTTCAGCTGGGCACACGTCACTTCCAGTACTGTGTGCTACCCTTTGGGCTCGCCTCTGCGCCCAGGGTGTTCACAAAGTGCCTGGCTGTAGTAGCAGCGGCACTTCGCAGGCTGGGGGTGCACGTGTTCCCGTATCTCGACGATTGGCTGGTGAAGAACACGTCCGAGGCAGGAGCCCTGCAGTCCATGCAGATGACTATTCGCCTCCTGGAGCTACTGGGGTTTGTAATAAATTACCCAAAGTCCCATCTTCTCCCAGTGCAGAGACTCGAATTCATAGGAGCTCTGCTGGATTCTCGGACGGCTCGCGCCTATCTCCCAGAGACGAGAGCCAACAACTTGTTGACCCTCGTCTCGCGGGTGCGAGCGTCCCAGCAGATCACAGCTCGGCAGATGTTGAGATTGCTGGGCCACATGGCCTCCACAGTTCATGTGATTCCCATGGCCCGCCTTCACATGAGATCTGCTCAATGGACCCTAGCTTCCCAGTGGTTTCAAGCTGCTGGGGATCTAGAAGACGTGATCCACCTGTCCACGAGTTTTCTCGAATCCCTGTATTGGTGGACGATTTGGTCCAATCTGACTCTGGGACGTCCTTTCCAAATTCCTCATCCACAAAAAGTGCTGACCACGGATGCGTCTCTCCTGGGATGGGGAGCTCATGTCGATGGGCTTCACACCCAAGGAAGCTGGTCCCTCCAGGAACGCGGTCTACAGATCAATCTCCTGGAGTTGCGAGCGATCTGGAACGCTCTGAAGGCTTTCAGAGATCGGCTGTCCCACCAAATTATCCAAATTCAGACAGACAACCAAGTTGCCATGTACTATGTCAACAAGCAGGGGGGCACTGGATCTCGCCCCCTGTGTCAGGAAGCCGTCAGCATGTGGCTCTGGGCTCGCCGTCTCGGCATGGTGCTCAAAGCAACATATCTGGCAGGCGTAAACAACAGTCTGGCCGACAGACTGAGCAGGATTATGCAACCTCACGAATGGTCGCTCAACTCCCGAGTGGTGCGCCAGATCTTCCAAGCTTGGGACACCCCCTTGGTGGATCTCTTCGCATCTCGAGCGAATCACAAAGTCCCTCAGTTCTGTTCCAGGCTTCAGGCCCCCGGCAGACTGGCATCGGATGCCTTCCTCCTGGATTGGGGGGAGGGCCTGCTGTATGCTTATCCTCCCACTCCTCTGGTGGGGAAGACTTTGTTGAAACTCAAGCAAGACCGAGGCACCATGATTCTGATTGCTCCTTTTTGGCCGCGTCAGATCTGGTTCCCTCTTCTTCTGGAGTTATCCTCCGAAGAACCGTGGAGATTGGAGTGTTTTCTGACCCTCATCACGCAGGACGAAGGGGCTCTTCTGCATCCCAATCTCCGGTCCCTGGCTCTCACGGCCTGGATGTTGAGAGCGTAGACTTTGCCTCTTTGGGTCTGTCAGAGGGTGTCTCCCGCATCTTGCTTGCTTCCAGGAAAGATTCCACTAAGAGGAGTTACTTCTTTCTGTGGAGGAGGTTTGCCGTCTGGTGTGACAGCAAGGCCCTAGCTCCTCGCTCTTGTCCTACACAGACCCTGCTTGAATACCTTCTGCACTTGTCTGAGTCTGGTCTCAAGACCAACTCTGTAAGAGTTCACCTTAGCGCAATCAGTGCATACCATTACCATGTGGAAGGTAAGCCAATCTCAGGACAGCCTTTAGTTGTTCGCTTCATGAGAGGTTTGCTTTTGTCAAAGCCCCCTGTCAAGCCTCCTACAGTGTCATGGGATCTCAATGTCGTTCTCACCCAGCTGATGAAACCTCCTTTTGAGCCACTGAATTCCTGCCATCTGAAGTACTTGACCTGGAAGGTCATTTTCTTGGTGGCAGTTACTTCAGCTCGTAGAGTCAGTGAGCTTCAGGCCCTGGTAGCCCAGGCCCCTTACACCAAATTTCATCATAACAGAGTAGTCCTCCGCACTCACCCTAAGTTCTTGCCAAAGGTCGTGTCGGAGTTCCATCTGAACCAGTCAATTGTCTTGCCAACATTCTTTCCCCGTCCTCATTCCTGCCCTGCTGAACGTCAGCTGCACACATTGGACTGCAAGAGAGCATTGGCCTTCTATCTGGAGCGGACACAGCCCCACAGACAGTCCGCCCAATTGTTTGTTTCTTTTGATCCCAATAGGAGGGGAGTGGCTGTAGGGAAACGCACCATATCCAATTGGCTAGCAGATTGCATTTCCTTCACTTACGCCCAGGCGGGGCTGGCTCTTGAGGGTCATGTCACGGCTCATAATGTTAGAGCCATGGCTGCGTCGGTAGCCCACTTGAAGTCAGCCTCCATTGAAGAAATTTGCAAAGCTGCGACGTGGTCATCTGTCCACACATTCACATCTCATTACTGCCTGCAGCAGGATACCCGACGCGACAGTCGGTTCGGGCAGTCAGTTCTTCAGAACCTGTTTGGGCTTTAGGATCCAACTCCACCCCCCGAGGGCCCTGTTTGTTCTGTTCCAGGCTGCACTCTCAGTTAGTTGGTAAATTTTTTAGGTCAATCTCAGTTATGTCCTCGCCGTTGCGAGGCCCAATTGACCATGGTTGTTGTTTTGAGTGAGCCTGGGGGCTAGGGATACCCCATCAGTGAGAACAAGCAGCCTACTTGTCCTCAGAGAAAGCGAATGCTACATACCTGTAGAAGGTATTCTCCGAGGACAGCAGGCTGATTGTTCTCATAAACCCGCCCGCCTCCCCTTTGGAGTTGTGTCTTCCCTGGTATTGTCTTGCTACATACTGGACTGGCCGGCTCGAGCCGGTTTCGGGCGGGAAGACGGCCGCGCATGCGCGGTGCGCGCGGGCGCGCGAGGACTAGCAAAGGACTTTGCTAGTGAAGATTCCGATTGGAGGGGCTGCCGTGGACGTCACCCATCAGTGAGAACAATCAGCCTGCTGTCCTCGGAGAATACCTTCTAAAGGTATGTAGCATTCGCTTTATTCTTAATGCAGTACTCTACAATAGGTTCTTTAAATGCCATTCTTCTTAAATTAAATCTGTGTTCTAAGATCCTGACTTTTAATGGTCTAGTTGTCATTCCTATATATTTTTTTTTTGCTCGGACAGCTAATGTGATATACAACGTGATCAGACAAACAGTTGGTAAAGTGAGACAATTCAAATTTCCTATAAATTTGTGGATTATAGAATTCCTTGGTTTGTTTGGTGATTTTACAGATTTGACACCTTCATTTCTCTAGCACATACTGAAAGTGTTCGGAACATTTTAGGGCCCCCCCCCCCCCGGCGCTGCCGCCAACTTTGACGACCCCTGCCGATGACCCTCTCAACCCCCCCCCCCCCCGCGCCAACCCTCCCCCGCCGTCGCCTACCTTTGCTGGCAGGGGACCCCAATCCCCGTCAGCCGAGGAGGTCCTCTTCTTCCCGTGAAGGCTTCGTTCTGTTTCTGACGTCCTGCACGTTGTAAGTGCAGGACGTCAAACTCACAGAAACAGAACGAAGCCTGGCTGATATACAGGGCTTTGTTCTGTTTCTGTGAGTCTAACGTCCTGCATGTACAACGTGCAGGACATCAGAAACAGAACGAAACCTTCGCGGGAAGAAGAGGACCTCCTCGGCTGGCGGGGATTGGGGTCCCCCGCCAGCAAAGGTAGCCCACAGCGACGGCAGGGGAGGGTTGGCAGCGGGAGGGGGGGTCAACAGGGTCGTCGGCAGGGGGGTCCAGGGCCAAATCTGTGGGGGCCCTGGCCCCACTTAGCTACACCACTGGTTGTAATGAGCATGTCTTGGTGGGGGAAGAACTTAATTGATGAGCATTAAGGGATCGGGGACACCGAGATGGTGTATGAGGAATTGAAAGAGATGACAAATTATGAGCACCTAAAAGAAGAGCTTTGTGAGTTAAACATAAAATCTTAAACTGAGAACAGAAAGAAATGGGTAACCAGTATAATTGTTTCAGTAAAGGAGTAGCATTATCTCAACGGCAAGCCTTAAAGAGAAAATGAGCAGCCACATTTTCAAGCGTTTGTAACCGGTGTAAAAGATGTGAAGGCTTACCATTGTAAGCAAAGTTATAATAGTCAAGTTGTGAAATAAAAGCATGAATGAGAGTATGTACAGATAAAATATCTAGCAAATTACTGATTGAGCGCAAACAGTGTAACCAAAGAAAACCTAATTTTACAACTTGTTCAATCTGTTTAAAATCAGTTAAGAATCTGTAATAACTCCTAAATAATAAAAGGAATCAACCGGTACAATAGGCAAATTAGATAGAACTAGAATAACTGTGGGTTTGGAATCAAAACCTGTAACTCAGCTGCTGTTTTCTGAGGGTTGAGGACTAAATTATGCAGAGTGAGCCAATGAGACAATGCAAGAAGGTGATTAGAGATTAGTTAAATCAGGAGAAAATGGAGAAGCTGGGCAGATGAATAAGATGTCATCGGTGTAGAAAAAGAATTGTATATTGAAGTCCTGAATTAAGGTGGCCAGTGGACTCATGAAAATATTAAAATAGGTGGAGACGAAATGGTGCCTTGAGGGACTCCACAATGGAGCAGAAAAGCAGAAGATGAAGATGGGGTAGAAACTGAAAAAACACGATCAGTGAGGTATGACGAGAATCAAGTAAGGACACAGAGCTTCATAGACCACCTGTGAAAAATAAATAAGTAAAAATGGAAGTAAAAACAATAGAAACAAACTGCTAGAGTGGCTATTCTGAAAGCATTTGCAAAATACAGTATTTAAAATAGCAAAACTTCTGGTCAATGATGTTTTCTATGTATACATTCCATGGTTTCATGGACCACATAAAATGCAAGTTGCCTACCCCTGTGTTAAGCTCTAATGTTGAGAGATATGCATTCTCTTCTGACTGCTCACCCATTTGTTTGTATGCTATATAAATCAAGATATGTGACTGTTGTCTGTTTGATTATCCTTTGTTTTCGGGGAGTTGTGTCTACTTACTGTTTTGTGATGCTAAATACCAACCAGCCACTGGCTGTGCAAGATACTTAAGTAGTGATGTCACAAGTCATTAGCTCTCAGTTTCCACCTGCTGGCAAGAGAGCATAAACCAAGCATCTTGAGTGCTCTGAAGGGACTTAAGGAAATTAGCAAGGGAGGCCGTATTCCACATGAAGGTTTTGCAGCATACAGTGGCTAAAGTATGTTTGAAACAGTGGTAAGACAGGTGTTAAAACTAAGGGAATTGGGAAATATGGTGAGCTGGTTCTTGACTACTTCTGAGCATATTTGTCATCAAGGGTTCTGTTCGTGGCTCTACTTGGAAAATGGAACTAGTGGTGGATCTCTGATGTCTTGGATAAAATGATTCTGTATATTCATATAGGTGAAGGGAAGAAGAAAGTCTTGATAGTTGTGGTAAAGGTGAGATATTTGTGACTTAATGATTGGGAAATGATGAAGGGAACAGGAAACAGTGGAAATGACAAAAAAAAACAAGTCGACCAATGTTGCACAAATGTCCTTTAATAAATATCTTCCAAGTTGTTCAGACAATATTTATTAAAGGACTTTGTGCATCATTGGTTGTCGTGGTTTCACTGTTTCCTGTGCCCTGCTGCACAGTGTAGAGCCTTGTTCTTCTGTTTTCTTTTGGGAAATCATGAATGCAGAGGATGATAAAATATTTAACACCTAAAACATCCTTAATAGATATTTCAGATTTGTGAATGATGGGTGGATTTCTGTTGCTTACAAATACAGAGTTGTGGAAGCCTTTTCCCTCATAAGTGATTAGTAATTACATATGGCATCTGGCATCCATTGTTTTCTGGTTGCATTACATATGAATACCATCTTAAGTATTAACTTATAATGCTGAAGCTTTATTTTTTGGACTCTAGAAGAGAATATCTAGATGATATTTAGGTTCTTCTAAGTGGCAGCTATTATAAAAAGGGATGCTTGGGAGATGTTTGAGGTAGACAAACCCATTAACCCTTTAGTGTCCAATGTTCCCATCAATCTGTTCCCATATGGCTTATTACAGGAACATTGGACACTAAAGGGTTAAAGCCCTCTGCTCTACCTAGACACCTTCCATAATAGGGTTTTATGCTTCTTTCCACCACTGTTTTCCTGTTGTCTGTGACCTGGAGTCCTCAGACATGAATGTTCACACCTGTCTTGCCCTTAGCTGTGCAGCTCCCATTATAGTTAATGGTAACAATTTTGACTTTAATTTCAATGGAGAAACAAGAAAACCTTCCTAGAAGAGCCCTTGCTGTCCTGAACTGACCCAGGAGTTCAGTGGCAGTGCTGTGCATTGCCATACAGTATGCTCCTGTTTCAGTTAATCAGATTTTCTATATGTTGAATCAGTCAGGAATGCTGCAGAAGTAGTATTCACAGCCCTTTTGGAAAGAAGGGAGCACCGTGGAAATGAACAAGGGCAATATCTGGTGGCTGGATTTATCACCCATGTAAAATACGGTGGGGGGGTGTGTGTGGGGGGGGGCTGAGGTAAACTTATGAATGAAAAACAAGACATGAGGATACTAGCCCTAATTCCAGTTGAACTGAAAGGGGAAGGAAGAATAACACATCAGCTTTTATATACTATATCAACCATTAGCTCAGAAAGTTAACATTGTAACATAATAGATGACGGCAGACAAAAACCTGTATGGTCCATCCAGTCTGCCCAAAAACCTCATAGCATAAGATCTGATGCGATTCTACATATGTATACTTTGATCTTGATTTGTCCTTGCCATTTTCAGGGCACAGACTGTAGAAGTCTGCCCGGCACTGGCCTTTTTCTCTTAACTACTGAAGTTGTCATCAAAGCCCCACTCCAGCCCATCCAAGTCTGTTCCACGATTAAGGCACGGACCATAGAAGTCTTCCCAGCACTGGTGTATCTGTCCAATGTAATCTTTCATGTAATTTGATTTTATTTATTATGTAACAAAAAATTAACAACCTAACAAAAACTAGAAGTATTTACTAAATAACCACAATTTCAACTGTTCTAATCTAAGATCACATTAGGAAAGAAATATGTCTATAACTATAGCACCTGTAGTATCTTGTACAGCATGCACACCTCCTCTGTTGCTCTGAACTTTGGTTAACTCTTGCATGCTCCCATCCTTCATCTACTCTTTCTTGCACATTAGTATAATGAGCTACAAGTGCACATGTTTTCTGCCATGTATAGCATTAACTCGTAGATGAAGTGACTACAGACATAAGTACATTAATGGGATAATTTTTCATAAAGCATTTTCTGTATGTGAAGCCTCTTTTTACATATGAAGATAGGCTATTATAAAATTGCACATGGGTATGCACACACAAATAGTATGCCACAAGATTGTACCTATTTTTATGCAATCTATCAGTAGGCATTCCCGAGGGCCTAGTTTAAAGTTTCTGAATTTGATATTTGTTCCAATTACCGCCCAATAGCTAATAGTCCTTTCCTTACTAAAATAGCTGAAGCATTGGTAGCTACTTACAGTCAAGAGTACTTGGACAAATTTAATTTACTGGATGCTATGCAGTTTGAATATTAAAAATTATGGTATAGAAACTTGTCTTCTCTCACTGGTTACAGAATTAAGGTTGATTGATTGAGATCAATCTGCAGTATTAATCCAGCTGGATCTCTCTTCTGCATTTGACCTCATTGATCATGACCTTTTGTTAGAACCACTAAAGGGTCCTTTTACTAAGCCGCAGCAAAAAATGTTCTGCGGTAGTTTGGGTGCGCATTTTTGACGTGCGCTGGGCCAGTTTTTACCGTTCTTAGGAAAAAGGGTTTTTTTTTTTTCATTGGTCTGGGAAAATTGAAACCAGCACATGCCTATTTATGGCCTGATCCCTTAATGCCACCTATTGATCTAGCAGTAAGGGCTCATGAGGTGCACTTATGGTGACCAGTCATAAGAGTAGCCATACTGGGTCAGACCAATGATCCATCTAGCCCACTATCCTGTTTTCCAAACAGTGGCGAAGCCAGGTCACAAATACCTGGCAGAAACCCAATTCGTGGCAACATTTCATACTACAAATCCCAGGGCAAGCAGTTGCATCCCATGTCTGTCTCAATAGCAGACTATGGACTTTTCCTTCAGGAATTTGTCCAAACCTTTTTTCAAACCAGATAAGCTAACTGCACATCTTCCAGCAAAGATTTTCAGAGCTTAACTATTCACTGAGTGAAAAAATATTTCCTTCTATTAGTTTTAAAAGTATTTCCATGTAACTTCCTCAAGTGTCCCCTAGTCTTTGTAATTTTGGAGCAAGTAAAAAATCGATTTACTTCTACTCGTCCTACACCATTCAGGATTTTGTAGACCTTAATCATATCTTCCTTCATCCATCTCTTTTCCAAGCTGAAGAGCCCTAACCTCTTTAGCCTTTCCTCATACGAGAGGAGTTCCATCCCCTTTATCATTTTGATCATCCTTCTTTGAACCTTTTCTAATTCCACTATATCTTTTTTGAGATATGGCAACCATAACCAGTGCTTTTTTTGTGCCGGTACGCACCGGTACAGCGGACTGGCACCTTTTTCCTGAGGTTCGGCTCACTTGACCGCTCCCTTCCGTTCCTGCTGCCGCACTCCAAAATCTTTTGATTACCCGGTCGCGATTCTCCTCTCTCCCCTTCCCTTCCCTCCCCTCCATGTCCAGCAATTCTCTCTCCCCTCACTGAGGCAGGCAGGTTTGTCTTCTCTTGCGTTGCTTCCCTCTCAGCGCTTCCCGCCTTCGAGGGCGGGACGCATTGAGAGGGAAGCGACGCAAGAGGAGACGAACCTCCTCCATTGAGAGAAATGACCATTTAGCCCTTGCCTCTGTTTTCTGTCCAATAACCAATCCCTAATCCACACCAGAACCTTGCCTCCTTTTCCATGACTCTTTAATTTTCTCAGGAGCCTCTCATGAGGAACTTTATCAAAAGCTTTCTGAAAATCTAGGTACACTACATCAACCGGCTCACCAACTGCTGATTAACGCCAGAAACACTGCGCATGGTAGGAAATAATTTGTCCCAGCAGTATGGGCGTGCGCCAAATACGAAATTACCACTGTGGGGGTGCGCTAGCCTGGTGGTAGTCTTGTTTTGGTGCATGCTGCACACACGTAGAGCCTACAGTGCCTTTGTAAAAGAGCCCCTAAGCTCCATGTATTTATTTGTTACATTTATATCCCACATTTTCCTATTAGTAGGCTCAATGTGGCTTACATAGTTCCAAATAGGTGGTTACAGACCCCAGTGTGAACAAATACAGTGTGGAAGTACAGTTAATTAGATTTGGTGTGGTTCAACCCGAGCGGATTTATTTACCCACTTTTTGAAGGAATTCACTCAAGGCGGTATACAGAAAGAATAGGTCAAACATGAGCAATAGACAATTACAGCAGTAAAAATATTCAAAAACAATACAAAGCATGGTATGGTATACTATTTACAATGTCAACACGATACGTAATAGAGCATTATAATTGATAGTGAAATTTTATCTTCCCTTGCTAGATTCCTAGGGTGGGATCATGTGGTAGGGGATTTAGTACTGTTCGTTTCTAGTTTAATTGTTGTGTTTCATTATTCAGTGTTTGTGTTTGTATGGGGTATGCCTTCCTGAAAAGGTGAGTCTTTAGATTTTTCGGCATTTTAGATGATTATTCGTTGTTTTCAGGTCTTTTGGTGTATTTCAGAGCTGTGTGCATATGTTGATTTATACTTCAGGCCTTTACATCTTGGGAAGTGAAGGATTAGGTACGTTCTTGCTGATTCTGTTGTTTCTAATTATAAAGTCGATTAGTTCAGTCATGTAGCTCGGAGCTAGGCCATGGATTATTTCGTGAACCAAAGTACAAATCTTGAAGGCAGTACGTTCGTTGGTAGCCAGTGCAGTTTTCCCAGAAGGGGTTTTGCGCTTTCAAATCTTGTTTCCATAGATAAGCCTGGCTGCCGTATTCTGAGCAGTCTGAAGTTTCCTTAGGATTTGTTCTTAGCATCCCACACATATTTCATTGTAATAATCGACATGGGGTTAGTACCATTGTTTGAATCATGTTACAAAAAGTTTCTCTCGGGAAGAATTGTTTTATCCATTTGAGTTTCCACATTGTGTGGGACATTTTCTTTGTAGTGGCAGTTGCTTGGTTCTCTAGAGTTAAGTTGCTGTATTTGGTAATGCCGAGGATTTTCAGGTTGTCTGACATTGGGAGAGTATATTCTGGGGTGTGTATGGCAGTGGAGTGGTTTGTACAATGTTGGGATGAAAGAATGAGACTGTGTGTTTTTTCTTTGTTTTAATTTGAATGCTGTTGCCCAGGTGTCCATTATGCTTATGCTGTTTTTTATTACGTTGGTGATTTCTGATGGGTTTGATTTGAAAGGTATATATATTGTGACATCGTCCGCATACAGAAAAGGTTTAAGGCCTTGATTGAAAAGAGACTTGGCTAATGGGGTCATCAATAGGTTAAAAAGGATGGGTGAGTGAGGTGATCCCTGTGGTACTCCGCAGTCGGTTTTCCAGAGTGGAGAAATGGAATTTCTGGATCAGTTATTTCTTGGTTTTCAGGTTTTTAAGAAACAAACTAAAAATGTATTAAAAATTAGTCTTGTTCATCTACTTCGAATCCAGGTTGTGGGGTCCCGCAGGGTTTCCCACTTTTTCCATATTTTGTTTGTTTGCTTTAGTTTCCTTAGGACTTTGGGTCTATTTTATGCAGATGATGTACAGATTATTTTTCCATTAACAAATTCTATCCAAAGTCTTTTTGACAAGATGAATGATTGTTTTCTTATTTCAAGTTGGATAGCTTCCCATCGCCCTAAATTAAATTCTGGAAAAAAAAACCCCCACATTATTATGGGTAACTGGAAATTCCTCTTTTTTTTTTTTTCTTCAAGCCCAATTTTGGATGTTAAATTACTCTGCAAAAGAGGTTTGTAGTTTAGGGATTTGATTGGATACAGAAGTAAAGGGTGATTACTAAATTAGACAATTAACTTGTTCAGTCTTTTTTCAGCTCTGTATGTTATATCAAATTGATTACTTTTTCTCTCTGGATGACTTGCATAAAGTAGTCCATGCTTTTTTTTTTTTTTCGAGAGTTGATTATTATAGTGCTCTGTTCTTTGGATTTTCAAAATTAAATTAATTTATAGGATTGCAAAATAACAGCTGCACGAGTTGTACTTTATACAACTAAGTTTGATAGTATTACTCCATTACTCATATCCTTGCTTTGGCTTCTGGTTATAGCCAGGATTAATTTTAAGATGTTATGTTTGGTTTTTAAAGTTTTATATAGGCGATTCCATATTTGGTTTTGTTAATCTCTCTTTGGTCAGGTCAAGGCCCATGTAGATTTTTAAATATGAACAAACTATCTGTTCCTTGTTCATCTGTTAAATTGGTTTCTTTTTGTAAGAAGTTATTCTCTCACGTAACTGTTACATTATGGAATTCTTTGCCTATGAATTTAGATTAGAAACTGATTATTTACATTTCTGCTTTTTCAAATTCATTGTAATTAAGACAACTTTATATCTTTTGTTTAGTTTTTGTATTTTCGGTTGCTAAATGTTTTTGTTAATTGCTTGTGAACCATCCAGATCCAGTGGTTGAAAAAAAAAGTATATGAAAAAAAATTATGTTGTGCATAGAAGTATGAGAGTAAAAAAAGAGAGGGTACCAATCAGTCAAGCCAAAAAGCACAAACCGACCCCCAGGAACAGGACAAAGGTGGACTTTATTGCAAAGACCCGACATGGGTCATGTTTCGGCGAGCAAGCACCTGCGTCAGGTGTCTAATAAAATACTAAAGTAAAGTTTACTTATATAGTAAAATGTAATAAAAATAACACATATTAACAAATAAAAATTAATAAAAAAGTTTAAAAAATAAGTACATAAGTAATGCCACACTGGGAAAAGACCAAGGGTCCATCGAGCCCAGAATCCTGTCCACGACAGCGGCCAATCCAGGCCAAAAGCACCTGGCAAGCTTCCCAAATGTACAAACATTCTATACATGTTCCTGGAATTGTGGACTTTTGCCAAGTCCATTAGGAAACCATCTAACCCCTTTTAAACTCTGCTAAGCTAACTGCCTTCACCATGTTCTCCGGCAACGAATTCCAGAGTTTAATTACGCGTTGGGTGAAGAAACATTTTCTCCGATTTGTTTTAAATTTATTACACTGTAGTTTCATCGCATGCTCCCTAGTCCTAGTATTTTTGGAAAGCGTGAACAGACGCTTCACATCCACCTGTTCCACTCCACTCATTATTTTATATGCCTCTATCATGTCTCCCCTCAGCCGTCTCTTCTCCAAGCTGAAAAGCCCTAGCCTCCTTAGTCTTTCTTCATAGGGAAGTCATCCCATTTCTGCTATCATTTTAGTCGCCCTTCTCTGCACCTTTTCCAATTCTATTATATCTTTCCTGAGATGCGGCGACCAGAATTGAACACAATACTCAAGGTGCGGTCGCACCATGGAGCGATACAACGGCATTATAACATCCTCACACCTGTTTTCCATACCTTTCCTAATAATACCCAACATTCTATTCGCTTTCCTAGTCGCAGCAGCACACTGAGCAGAAGGTTTCAGTGTATTATCGATGACGACACCCAGATCCC